>NW_015388115.1:233271-237376 GCF_001527695.2 Protobothrops mucrosquamatus
TTTTTTTTTACAAAATGAAAGAATATAAATATATAAAATACAAAAACAAAGGAGATAAAATATCTGAACAATTGCACTGAAATCTTGATAACCTTCATTGCTTAGGAAAAGATTCTGAAAATTATTGCTACAGTAGCATGTTTTATCGCTTCTTGTCACCTCAAGAAATAATTAAGGTTGAGTAATTGCTGTCTGGCTGTACAACAGATAACTACTTTAATCCAATGAAAAGAATATGATTTAAAATGAACCCTCTGTGCCATTGATTTAGGAATAATTACTGTTATATTGCTCATTGGCATTAGAAATTGCCAGACATCCACTCAAAAGTAATGTGCTGAACTTATTGAAAAATATAAATCTGATGATCTCAGAAAACTCAATATCCTTCATACATATGTCTTTTCAATTACATGGAGATACATAATCATAACATTTTCTAGTGACCTGAGCTCAAATTCATTGGTAATAAGCTCAAATTCCTTTGTGTCATTCTACCTAAGAAATATCCAACCACAAGGAGAATTGGAATAACTAAGAACTCAGGTGGAATTAACTTCATAACCCTCATTCCCCTTTCTTATATAAATATGGTATTACACATGCTTACATTTACAGGATGTCCCAAACGTATCAATGCAGTTTTAAGCCTTTTATTGTGCCATTCTATGCCTAGCTGTGAGGGCTTAATTGGGCATAGAGTTCATGCCTGTAGGGAGGCTGAATTTAAGGTTATATGCTGCTGTGTCTCCTTATCTCCTTCCTCTTCTGCTGTTAACATAGAATCAAGTCTGTTAGATTAGCCTTGGCTCAACTCTTCTATCAAAGCTTTCATTCTAAGAATATATATGTAATGATCTCACACAATGAAGAATATTCATATCTGCCTTTATTGATTTTGTTTCTTAGAACCACCCTTGGTTTTTTTATCAGTTGTAAAAAAAATATTTCTGGATAGGAAGATCTTCACCTGATGTATACAAATGCCGGAACTCTCTTTAATCAACATTCTGAATAAAATCTATGTAAACCTGTGGCTCTTGCTTTTAGAGGCCAGTGACTTCATTTCAGATTGTTACCTATTGGGCAAACATCACAAGTGCCAAGAAGTTAGGTTTCTTTGGAAAAGCTTAAGTAATGGAACAAAATGCATCATTTACTTTCAACAAAGTTATTCTAGATTAGTTCTAATCTAATCAGGTTTTATCCACACCAATTCTACTTATGGAAATTCCTTGAACTATAAACTTATTCCCCAAATTTAAATATTGCTAATAATTGTAACAAGAACAAGTTTAGTGTAGTGTTTAAGGTACTAAGCTAGAAACCAGAAGACCTAAAGTTCTAATCTACCTTAGGCAGAAAACCAAATGGATCAGCAGTGCCAGCCACCATCTTTCAGCTGTAGCAAGAAAGCAATGGCAAACCAATTATGAAATCTGCCAAGAAATTGCAGTGACTTTTCTAGATATTTGCCAGAAGTCAACACTGACTCAAAGACTTGTGCGCACACGCACACACACAATAATTATAATGTTTGTAGCCCAAATGCTCTGGCAAGCTTTATGGTTTCCCATTAAAAAGAGTAAGGGAGGAAAGCTGTAAAAACAGCGATCCAAAGATTCATTATGTTTTACTGTTCTGGTTGCATAGGGACAAGACATTTAACATCTTTACAATTTAGCACAAGAATATGGGCCTGCATCTTTGAAATCCACATGAATAGAATGATAAAACAGAAAGTGAAAAGGCTGAATAATGTATTGAATCTTAATGATGGTTGCATGCTTCTTTCAACTCCCTATAGAACGAAGATGCAGTAAATTATTTACACCAACCATATTATTCCCTCTGTCTGTTAAAATGAAACATTTTTTTCCCTTTTCAACTTATACTTTCCTTTGTTGGAATCTCTGCCTCACTTTATGATAGTTTTAAAGTGTTCTTTTAACAGAAGAAAATGAATCTTATCTTAATATCACTTATTAAAAATGTAGTTTTAGTTTCTTTTGTGTTGGGTTTTCTTTTGATTTGCATTGCCAAAGTTCTGGTGGAAGTAATCTGCCAAGGAAATAGTTTGCTATGACTGTCAGTATAACTTAATTTCATTTAGAAATATTCATTAATTAAACTAGAAAAACAAACAAAACAAACCCAACTGCCTTCTTAAAGTCAAGGAGATAGACCATTGATAAGTAATTCTTCTTGACTTTAAGCACACATACATACACAGTCCTGAAATATTAATTCCTATTCATTCTTAGATGTTTGATTTATGATACAGAGCTAGAGAAACTATAGAAAAAGGCAATACAGTTAATGGCTAGAAGAACTCTTCTATCAAAAAATATTCCAGTACTTTAGACCAAGGGAAATACTTCTCCATAGTATGCAAAGTTAAAACTGTTGTGTTTGCTACCACCAAATGCCTGTCAGTTGGACAACGATGAAAATAGATTAGCCAAATTCATGGAAGGTAGGACAAGCACATTTAGATATAAATGGCTTTCAATATCAACATGAGAATTATTAGAAGACACAAGCAGAACAGTATTACTATACCCCAGCTAATTCCCATGTATATATTTATAATCATTATTCATGACTTGATATCCTTTCATTTGATCAAGGATTATTTTTTATTATATTTTTTTTATAGTGAGACCATGTGATGACTTCCCCTGGACACTTACTCAGATACCTCTCCAGATGTTGGCTCAGAAGAGGATGAACCAGTTCCAGACACATCTGGAGGAGAGTTGGTCATTGGCTCCAGGCAGCTGGCTAAGAGGAATTTGACTGAAACACAGTTGCAGCAGGACAGCCCTGAGGCTTCAGGTGGGAAAAGCACACAGCTGCAGCCAGTCAGCAATGAAGAAGAGAAATTGCCTTCTGCACCAGATCTAAGAACCTGTAGAGCAGAGAAAAGGCAGGAGCAGCGAAGATCAGCCTGATTACTTGTGAGTAGGCAGCCTTGTCCTTCTTGAAAGGCAATACCAGAAGCTGGCTACAGACAGAGGAAAGGTAATGCTGGGAACAATGTGTTCATTTCTTAGCTGTTGTTTCTTGGTTGTTGTGATACCTGCCTTGGATTGACACCATTCCTTGACTTGGATAATGCTTTGTGAACCCTCTTGTGTTGTGGATTTAATTTTGTTTGAGAAACTTTCAAGTGGGCTCATTTGCCATTGCTCTGTGGACTAGCTTTGGTTTGCTTTTGGCTGGACTTAACTGGGACAGTTCTGGTTTTGGTTGAATTGCTAGGGAATATTAATAAACCCACTAAGCCATCATTATGTGTGCATGTGAGTGAGTGGGATAGCACAGACCGTACAGAACCCTGAATTTGTGGAATAAAAACATTTTTATAAATGAACACATTAATATTTTGTAAAGCATTTCATTGTCTTCTCTTTATTAAATTGATATCAGTTTAATGTACAAATCATCAAGAGAAAGTGAAGGTTGGCTTCAGAAGAGTTTTTCTTTTAATCTATTTTCTCTCACTCAAAAAGCTGCTTGTCCTAATACTTCAGATAAATGTCCTGTTCAGTCATTTCATTCACATACTTACTCCAACAATGAAAGGTGGACTCTTTTTCACTGGATGTGTTCATATCAACACATCTAGTATATTATATAATCATCTATTTGGTATGCTTTAGTTAAATTCCTGCCTTAATCTGAGGATGGGATTTGATAGCCTAAGTGCCCCTTTGCAACTCCATGGCTCATTGCATGAGAACTTGTGGATAGCTGACCCCTCCATTAGTCACACTGGTAAAAGTAAGTGAAGATGGTCTCCACCTTCTTCTCTGAAGTGTTGATCCTAATTCCACAAACAATTTTCTGAAGGTGAGCTGGAATCGGGTGATATTTCATGAATTTCTAGAGTAGGATAAATTTCTTGATTGTATGTAACCCTCAAAACATTCTGATGATACTGTAGCTCATTTGAATCACAGCAATTGAATATCAGGACCATATTTTTCCAAACTCCAAAAATATAATGTGCAAACTTCCACATTATAGTTCTCTTTCTTTTCCAAAAGTGTTATTCATCCCTGTTCTTGAGTTTCTCGCATTAGTCATTGATAATGCACAA
>NW_015388115.1:237557-243943 GCF_001527695.2 Protobothrops mucrosquamatus
CTTGATTGTATGTAACCCTCAAAACATTCTGATGATACTGTAGCTCATTTGAATCACAGCAATTGAATATCAGGACCATATTTTTCCAAACTCCAAAAATATAATGTGCAAACTTCCACATTATAGTTCTCTTTCTTTTCCAAAAGTGTTATTCATCCCTGTTCTTGAGTTTCTCGCATTAGTCATTGATAATGCACAATACACTGAACTAAACCAGAAAGTTGAGTTCTTCAAATGAAGAAAGTCCAGCATCTTTTGTGAATGCTTGATGAGAGTTTGCGATACCTACCACCTCTCCTAATGTTTCAAGCAATGGCCTACAGGAAAAACTGAAAATGAAAGAAGAAAAAGATCTGCAGCTTCTCCTATCATAGCTTTCTTTATTGCTCCTAAACGGAACCATTTATCAAAACAATGGCCTGTTCCTTTGTAAACCTAAATGGCTGCAAGACAATCAGTAAATCAGAAGAGGCAGTTATGGAATGCTAGTGAATAACAAACAGCTTTGGAAGAAAAGGCATCACCTGAGGGTATTCAGAGCTGAAATATTGTCCTTTAAGACTAGAAGGATGTGGACAGGAGGCAACAGATATATTGATAGCCCTTTGCTTATACATATGCTAATGAGATGCTGAACAGAATTCAAAGAATTATGGAAATGCATCTATGAACTCTAGGAAGCTTTAGTTGATGACAAGCTCTGTGAGCTTCTCGGTAAACTCAGGAAACAAGAATCACTTGGATTTATGGAAAGACTGTGTAATTTCTGGAAAGGATAATGCAAAGCAATGCCCGCATTCAACATACATATACTTAGTGCAGTAAAAGAGAAGTTACTTTGTGAGAAGTTACTCTCTTTGCCACACTCTCCTCCACTTTTGGCCTGAACTGTCTCTTTCTTCCTTCACTAACTGAGGATCTATTAAATATTTCATTACAGTTGAGTTGAAATGTGTAAATTTAAGCTTCTGATCAATTTCATCATCATAATTTTAGCTATTGTCTATCCACTGCAGGATGAAGGCCTCTTCTGCATGTTTCCAACCAATACAGTCTTGAGCTTTACTTTGCCAGTTGGGCCCGCAATACTGGCTGATGTCATTGATCCATCTTGTTTTAGGTCTCTTTTATGGACACTTTTTATCAAGTGGAATCCATTCTATGACTGCCTTAGTCCACCTGCCATCAGCAAGTATTATCTAGGTTGATTGATGATGACTCCTTGAGGTTGTAGACCAGGAGTGTCAAACTGGTGGCCTACAGGCTGGATGCATCACACCATGCCCACCCTGGTTCCACAAAGGGAAAAAACATTGTGATACATCACGATACGTCACATGATGCGATCGAGCTTGACACCCGTGTTTTGGACTATACCATTGCTCACATGGACATCATCTATAGGAATAGACTTTTTTTCATTCAATGGACATTTTGAATTATCATGTGATGGTACAAAAAAAGATTAGGCGACCATGTGATAGTGATACAGCTGGACTAAATTTTGTCTGCATCATAAAGAAACAGAATCCTCATCAGTCTTTTCATTCTCGCAAATGACTAAACTCAGTGCCTCATTCTCAGTTCAAAGCTACTCTCACTACCATAAAGTCTTCACTGAAGAGCCAGCTGCTCTTTAGAATAAAACCCATAAAAAAGCTCTTTGTTGACACAGGAACTCTTCTGCCAATTCCATATTTTTAATGCTTTATAGAACTATACTGCAAACTCTAAACTTTATACCTGATTGTAGAAAAGACACAATAGTTAATTTGTGAAAATAACAAATTTTCCAAATGAATGACCCCAAAAGGTTTGGCTCTTTTAGCAATGATATCAGTCTCCTCTCCCACATCATGTAAACAAATAAAGCTCTGTGAAACTGATGATGACTGCATCCCTTCTACCAGTCCTCTGCAATCTTGGAACACTGCTGCTTTGCATCAGGATCATTTCTGCTCTTTTGTGGTCTCATACAGTTATTTGTTTGGGGAAGATGAATCCATTTATTTCTTACTCTACTGCAGTTTATTAGAAAATCAAGCCATGCAAAGCCTTTGAGAAAGGCTCTTTTCAATGCAGTCTTGCAGAAGAGCTTTGGAAGCTACCCCTATACGAGCATAAATCTAATTTTCTTTCATTGGCAATGATTGCTGGGAGTATCTTCTAAAGCAGCCACAGAACTCTTGTAAAATGATGAGGCTTTCAAAACAGTGCATGTTTTCTAGCACTTTTTTTTTTCATTTGTGCCGAAAACACACACAAAAAAACGGCTAACATTTGGATTCTCCTTTGAATTGCTGCAGCTTGGTAGTTGTTTTGGTAATTCATTTTCTCATCTGCAGAAACTCTTGTATCCTGCCTTTGGATCAAAGTTGCCATTTTTTTTTCACCCCATAGGTACCAGTATCAAGATCTAGCTTTTAGGACTTGTTCCTTTTTATGTATATATTGTACATTGTTTAGAGCTCATCTTCTTCCCTTTCTCAACCCAGTTACTGCAGCAACATCTAACCATGGTTGTTGATTTAGGAAAAAACATCTAAATGTACAATTGCCAGCATGCTAACATTTTTCCTTCAAAACATACAGGACTTCTAAATGAAACAAAGATACGATGCCAAGGCAGAGTGGGAAGTGAATCCTTGGGATGATTTCAATGTTTCAATTTCTACTTTTCTTGTTAAACTTCTCTTGAATAAATTTCCATCATAGCAACTTTTCATGTTATGTTACAAACCATAAGACAGATGACACAAATACATGTCCTAAAAACATAGCTGTTGGTGCTAGGGATTTAATTTACTTTTTGTGTGGAGCAGCAGATAGTCAAAGGTATTTTTATTGCTTCATAGCTGGTAGTTAGCTCAGAATGGATGATAGGCTTCTTTCCCCTATAGGCCACCTAGAAGAAAATTGGTGAGCACAGTTTGTCTTGTATGGTTACTGCTCATGTTCTTGTGTTTTGAGATTGGCATAAGCTAAGAATCTGAGGGGTCAATTTTAAACTAGTTTTGAGATACTAGAAAGTTGGGGTGCTGATGGAGGGGAAATGTTCAATTTCCCTGAAAATGTTGCAAGAAAAGAACCTAATAGAGAAATGACAAAACATGCAAAGTCTCCAGCAACAAAATAGGAAAATGAATAGCTTTCATACTGCCTCTGAATAACCTTCCTTCCTATAACAATTTATGAAAGTCTGAATTCTCATTGGAATTTTGACAATGTAGGCTTTCTCTAAAACTATCCCTTTCTGCTCTAAAATTGGCCAATTACTAGATGATGACAGCATTAATGCAGTATCCAGACTAGATGGGTGAAAAAATGATTATGGTTAAGTTATCCAGTAATAATCATTTATATTAACACCTTGAGTACTCTCTGTATTTCTAGCTGACATCTTCTACATAAGTATCTATTCTTAACCACAGCAATGGGGTTTGACAGTTTGTGAGCTAAAGGGATGCCAAGAGGTTTGTACTAGTCTTTTGATTTTCTCACATTTGTCTTTGATGGATGGGAGAATTAGCCTTTTGATAAATTGTGATGGTTCCATTGTAATACATTGCATAGCTAAGCACATTTTAATGAAGTTGCATGAGTATCTGTTACATTGGAATCAGTTGTAGGGTAGTATTTTTGGATTCTGGATTATTGCATTGTGTTTTATTCATCTCAACAATGTTGTTCTATGGTGGGCAGACTATTTATTTATCCCTCAAATTTATAAGCTTCCTCTGGGTTCATAGCAACTCTGGAGCCCTACTTTAAAAATCAACACACTGCCATATCAATGGAAGAAAATGAATGGAAATTTGAGATAGTGAGGGAACTGCAGTTTGCAGAATTTCCAAATCCTCTAAATGGAATTTGCATCCAAGTAGGTATGTATAGGAAGGATGAACAACTGCAATTGGAAACTCAACTGCATTTTGAGTTTTTAAGCAGTTTATTGTCTCCAAAGGCTCCTGAGGGTCTTGATGGATGAAACAGTAATGTCACCAGGGAGAGGGATACACTTTAGCCACTTTTCCATTTGCTTAAGGACTAAAATGGATACATTAACTTTATCATGGACCATAACACCTATTTTACTCTTTACAGCCAACTGAGAACAATAAGAATACAATTGCAGTGATTTTAGTTGCTACCTAGTCTTCATGTAACTAATACAGTATTCATCAGGTGATTTTACTGAAGGAAACATCTGTCATTCTTTAGGCATCAAAGACAGATGAAGCTGAGTAGGAGTATGCGTGGGAAGGAAGGAGAACTGCAAAACATAAAACACAGCTGGCTTAGATTTCATTGTAATCAGGTTCTATTATAAAGTGCACAATATGATATTAGGCAGGGAAAAAGAATACAAATGGAATGTTTATAGCTTAAGTGTAATATTATGGCATTTATAATATATTTTGTCAGAAATGGAGAAACTAGGTATAAACTCATACTTGAATAGCATTAGTAGAACCTAAGAAATATGAATTTAGGTTTCTCTGTGTTGAATATGTGCAAATCAAAATGTGTAATGTATTTAATGTTCAGTGCATTATGATTCAATAAATATGTTGTGTGTGTTTTTGCTATGACTGCGGCAAGTGTCTGCCTTTCCTTGCTGTTCTTCTCCCTCCTCTCCTAAATAAATATTTTCTTTTTAAGACTTGGTTTATGTCACTCAAACTGCTGATAGGCACAACAGACTGGTCATGATTTCCCAAATGGCTTTTATTGCTTACCTGGCCTGAAAAAGCAAAAGCAACACCTGTAAATTAAAGGACAGGAACAAAACCCACTAAATTTTCCTAGCCAGGAATTTTCTCTTACTGGTTGAAAGAGCTGATTGCATCTGGGAGAAATATCAGAAGCCATCTCTGAGGTAGCATGAATGCAGAACTAGCTTCAATATGATCTCTGATGGTGGTTATTGTCTTGAGAACAAACAATCACACCTTCCTTTTGTTAAGGATCAAGCTGAGTGGTTTATGAAGCAACTGATAACCAAGCTGAAAATATCAAAAGGAAGATGCCAGTCTAAGGTCCATGCATAACTAAGGTTTTAGAAAAGATAAAATCTAAAGTCTGGAATGGTATATGGTCTCCTGCTTGAGCAGGGGGTTAGACTGGACCTCCAAGATCCTTTCCAACTGTTATTTTGTTATTCTGTTCATCTTCTGCACAAATTGCAAATTAATTCATGATAGGATTTCAGCAAGAGAGGGGAAGGTCAGAAACATATCTTGCATAATACTGAAACATTGGTTTTTTTCCTGCATCCTAAACCAGGTCAGTTTAAGAGGACTCTTAGCAAATTCTAAGCTTGGTTAATGTTAAGGCTGATTTGATTCATAGCATTATATGTTCCATTAGCATTTATGCTATTTTTATAGTCTTTGGGACATATTTCTAAATTAAACTTGAATTAAGTTTAGGTAACATGAGAAAAGGAAGCAGTTTGTCTTAGTTGTTGCAGACTTTTTATTCATTACTTGGAAAATGCATATTATTGCTCCCATGTGTTTGTGTCATATATATATACAGTTCTTAAATACTTTATCCATTATTAATACATTGTCTAGTATTGGGAAACCCAGAAAATATTTGGCTTATGTGCTGCTTCAATCATCCATTTTTGCCCTTGCAAATGGTAATTGAACATAAGCATTTTCTTTCTATTTGTGTTATACTGAACTATAAATGAACCAAATGAGTTAGGTTTGCTCAACTTATTAACCCTTCTCCATCACTACCATCCCCCCTCCCTAAAAGAAAGAATGAAAGAAAAAATGTGGACATACTGTACTGGGATTAATATCATCTCTGTACATCTCTGTGAATTAGCCACAGGAAAATTCAGTTCTTATGGCTGGATACCTACTATATTTCTAAAAAGTATACTGTTTGCAATTTTTATTTCCACATTTGCTATAGAGAAAAATAATTTTGCCACATAAACATAAATAATGAAAATTATCTGCAGGGATAATTTTACATGTGTGATATTTGACTTCCCAATTCAATTTGAAATGACTATGTATATTCAGTCCTATAATTCAAATTAACTCTGTAGCATTTTCTAGTTTTACTGAAAATCAATTAAAATAAACAGTTCCTAAGAATGTTGATTTGATGATTTGATCCACAAAGCTGTTCAGTTAAGAGATTTTATTGGGTCAGCTTGAAATAAAATACCCAAACTGAAGTTCCAAGAGATTTTTCTCCTGCTGAATTTTCAAGGAAAATATAAAAACTCAAAACATCTAAAAAAAGGAAAGGTGTTGCATCCATTTGGTTCCTGACTTAAGTTTCGTTTCTCCTGAAAAGCTTACCTGCCTGCCTTAGGTTTCGTTTCCTGACTTAAGTTTCATTTCTCCTGTTAAGCTTAC
>NW_015388115.1:247320-254153 GCF_001527695.2 Protobothrops mucrosquamatus
GAGAGGCTTGAGGGTCTTTGCCTGCCATCTCACCTGAAGAAGCATGTTGCCCGTGTGTTTCCTGATCTAAAGCGAGGCCCGTTGGTTTAGGCCAACGTACATCACCACCGTCCTGCAGGGAGCGGGACCCCGGGATTTTGCGATCCCACAACAGGTAAAAACTTCCTAAGCACTTGGCTTTCCCTCTCTTAAGATATATGTGCTAAAGATTTAAAATACATATTTACTTAATAGACTGAAGCATTTTCATATAACAGAATAAAAAACACTAAGTTAATCTTCAGTGTTATTGAAACCAGAGGGATTTACTTTAGTAATGAATAAGTTCAGAATAATTGGTTTCCATAAAACCAAAGTGTGGTTAGTTTTTAATAGAATTCTTTATATATTTACTTACTGATAAATATCTATGGAGATTCTCAGTCATTCACATCATGGTTGTCCCAAAGGTGCTTTTTTTCAAAAGACAACTGGACTTCGCTTTTCCTTGAAGACATTTTGCTTCTCATCCAAGAAGCTTCTTCAGGTCTGAAGACTCTCAGAACTGAAGAAACTTCTTGGATGAGAAGCAAAACGTCTTCAAGGAAAAAACAAAGTCCAGTTGCCTTTTGAAAAAAAATACAGATAAATCCTACTAAATATACTAGGGCTTAATCTGAAATATATGAAAGTTGAATTGAAATATGGGATGGGCATGTTTTCTGGAAAGTCTCTGTCAGTGTAACAAACAGCCTTATTTCATGTACTAAATAAAAACTGTTTTTCAGGTATAGCAATGTAAGATATTCTATTTGCCCTTGATGCTGGACATATCTGTAGCATCAAAGTTTTCTTAAATTTCAACATTTCATATAAGACCTAGACTGCTACATCCCCACTTTTCTCATTTTCCTTTATCTCCTTCTTCAAAATAATGACTTCAGGTAACAGATACTGTGAAAATGAGGAATAAAAGAAATGTGTCAGGTTCTTACTTTTAAATGTCAACCATATGTAATCATTCACATATCAGTCTGGAAATGAGTAGTTAATGAATTTCTTTCGACCTGAACTTCATCATTTTATCATCTTCCATTTGTCATCCTTCAATGCATACTAAGAGAGAAAAAGAGAGAGACAGACACAGAGATTGAGAAAGAAAGATTGGATTTCAGCCAAAAGGCCTCCTCCTCAAATCCAACATTTGATTATATTTATTAATATTAAGTAATAAATTAAATTTAATATTTAATAAAAATACCTAATGATCTCAGTATAGGCCAGAAGTATCCAATGATAGAAAGTGCATACTTTTTCCTCCTTTCTGTATGCCCTTTAAATCAAAATTGGATGATATGAATTGCTAATGCAATCTCATTTTATTAATGAAGCTACCAGTATTTTTCAAAGTTCACCAAATCTGTCAACAAATAGTCAACAAACAGGAGAATTGCTTCTAGAAATAGAAATATATTTGTTTATTTATTTTACATCATTTATGTAGCCCCCATCTCATGGTGATCGATTGAGAGCTCAATAAAATATTTTGCATTGGTTTGTTTGAAGTATTCTACCTTCATTCTAGGTTAACAATGTAGCTCAATATTAAAGTATACATTTTGCATGCAAAAATCCCCACTTTGATCCTGGCATGTACTAGTATGGATGAGAGTCATGAAAATAAAATGTTTGTCAATGTCAAGTTGAGCTATCCCAGTGTTTCTCAAATATGGCAACTTTAACATGTGTGGACTTTAACATCTGGTAGTTGAAGTTCATTATATATTAAAATTGCCAATTTTGAGAAAACATTGAGTTAGATGGATCAATACTGCAGTGTTTTTCAACCTTGGCAGATTGAAGATGTGTGGACTTCAATTCCCAGAATTCCCCAGCCAGCACAGTTGGCTGGGCAATTCTGGGAATTGAAGTTCATATATCTTTAAGCAGCCAAGGTTAAAAATATTGCCTTATTGCATATAAGGAAACATCCTGAGTACCTGAGAGTTTGTAATTGTCCTCCTGTTCTATCCTATATATTTATAATAGCTTTTTTTTTTTCCATCAACTGCTATTTTGAGCAGTCATTGAAAGAAAGATGGAAAATCTCATTCACAAGTTAAGGGAAAAATTACCTGAGGTTCCCAAGGCTGTATACTCACCTGAAAGCTTTGGATTAAGTTCTCCAAAAATTGAGACCACATTGTTAGCTTTAATTTGACAAAAGAGGAAAAAGATTAAATATACAAGAGGTGATCATATTAGCTTTACATAATTAACTTTACAGTAGAATTCCTGAGATGTCCTCTAACTGACAACAGTTAATCTTCTCCTTCTTCAATGACCTATTCTATATCTGAAATGAAATCTGTTTGTGTTCGCCTTCCATAGCAGATAGCCATTCCTAAGAATTGAGATCAAAGAAGGCTGGAGAAAATAGAGCAACTTCAGTAGTCAAAAGTAACACTTTTAATTTACAAATTTGGTATTGCTTCATGCATCCAAGAATGGATAAGTTATAGATATTAGAAAAAAATATACTTATCAGAAGAGTTGAAACCTATCCATTTGTGACCTACAGCTGAAAAATCTTGATATTGAGATACAGGAGGAGAAAGAAGCCATACTGAGAGAAAAAGGCAATAATATTATTTATTTTATTTCAATAAATTTGTCATAGTCACCCAAGTCTACTGGATTATATGGCTATAACAAATACAGTACAATAAAATAAATAATAACAAATACACAATTGATAAAGTGGATGAGTATATAAGGGCTAAAGCAGGAAACCTGTTTTCAGGTTAGGCAGTACATACATTAAATGATGTAAATATTGAGAGGACATGGCCCTTGATCTCAAGACCAAACATGAGATTACATGAAGAATGAGTTTAAACTCTGGAGAAGACATGTACTTGTACTGTGCATGTATGTAAATGTAAATACCATGATAGCTGACTTTTACCTGCAGTAAAGCACCATATCTACTCATCAAGGAAATCCATGAATCCAGGCTGAATAGTTGCAACCAAACATTCTATGACCTGATGCGAAGTCAGACAACAAAATATGCATTAATATAGATGCAAATATATATTTATGAAGCCTCAAGGAATTGCAACAAACTTTGGGAGATGTCTGGCAGCTGAAATTCCTGGAACATTTTTGGAAGAACTAGGAGTTATTTATTCATGCAGTCACCATAAGTTGAAACTGACCAAGTTGTTACTAGCAACTAACCAAAGAGCAGGGAATGCAAGGCTAATTTTTATTCTGCAATATAATAACATCAGTTTAGGGGCCTTGTTGTGGATTTGCTTTCCTGAAAAATGCTGTTTAGCAAAATGCTCCTTCTGGTCTGAAAGTTTCTGTTGCAATATATTCATATGTTAGTGATCAATATTACTGATATTTTCATCTTCATTTTGTATTTACTTTATGTACATTTCTCCTGTCCTTAAGTAAATTTGCTAATATATTTTTTTTTCTGGCTGTTAAAATTATTTGAATGAACAGGAACACAGCTGAATTTTATTTATATTTTATTCCTAAAATATAAGTGGCTGTTCCAAGCCTAGATGTGGGAATTGTTCTTTGAAAGGAAAAATGAATACAAAAATAACTAGAATATATTTAATAATGTCTTCTTTTTTTGAAATATAATTTAATGTATTGTAATATTGATGTAGAAGGAATTAGAAATAAAGAAAAGGCATTGTTATGAATTGTTTCAGTAAATCTCCAGTTGCTTGCTATGTACAGTATAGATTCTTTTATATGTTTGACCTAGAATACAGACTATTCTTAAAATGTACTATTTGTGCATTACTTTGATAGGAAGTTCTTGGGAGAAGAGCAGTTAGTTAGTGATGGTTTAGAGCAAGGCGTTTCAACCAGTGGTACGGATACCACCTGTGGTACATTGGCACCTGGCAGGTGGTACGCGACCATCCTAGAAAAGTGGTAGCGGGGGAGGGGAATGAGCTGAACTGGTGGCAGCACCGCACAAGCCTGAGCGAGAGATGGCTGGAGCTGCAGGGAGTGTCAGGGCTCAGCAGAAGCACCAGGATCAGCGCCAGGCTCCAGCTGGAGCTCGGCGCTGATCCTGGCACTTCTGAGCCCAGAAGAAGCGCCAATCAGCTGGAATGTTGCAGCATCTCCAGGGTCTTGTGATTTACATTCAGATGCTTGGAAACTGATTCATATTTATGATGGTCACAGTGTCCCAGGGTAATGTGAAGTGACCAAAACCTGCTGCAACCACCCAGCAGACGGGGGGAATAAAAACCAAACACCCCTACCCCACCCCCGCTGCCAATCCTCAACAGAAATGCTCACAACAATGAAAACATCAGACAGGAGGAAGAGTGCAGCTGGGTGGGCAGGCAGGTGTCTTGCTCGGCTGTGGCTTTTTTCAGTGCCATTGTAACTTCGAACAGTCACTAAGCGAACTGTTGTAAGTCGAGGACTACCTGTACTTTATCACTTTTTTCCTTTTTTTTGGGGGGGGTCATCAAGTTTTTGACACCTTGCTAGGCGACTGGTGGTACTCGGATGTTGCTATATCCTAAAAGTGGCACAATGGGTGAAAAGGTTGAAAAGTCCTGGTTTAGAGAATTTCTATAGCTGAAATTAGTTTTCTGTTATAACCTTTTTGCAAATAGAACTCAAAGCAGATTTCTTTGCTTTAACCATCCATGTGAAATTCTGTCTGATGCCTTGTGAGTTGATAATGTTTGTTTCATGTACTGACCGCTTGTTATTTTTATATCGCTTATATTGTGACCTGTCCAGAGTCAATCTGCAATCAAGCAGCATCTAAATGGAATTAATGAGTGAATTAATACATATACATTAATAATGCAAATACAATGTTATTCCCCCTACTTAAAATGAAAAAAATATACAAAGCAGATAGCAATTGCACTTAGACTTATATACCGCTTCACAGTACTTTACAGCCTCTCTCTAAGTGGTTTAGAGAGTCAGCATATTTTCCCCAACAATCTGGGTCCTCATTTTACCGACCTCGGAAGGATGGAAGATCGAGTCAACCTTGAACCGGTGAGAATTTAACTGCAAACTGCAGGCAGCTGGCAGTTAGCAGAATTAGCCTGCAGTACTGCATTCTAACCACTACGCCACCACAGCTCATCAAATATAGATCTTCAAAATCACCACTCTTGAATTCAATCAAGTTGGAGTCATGTATATATTTCTAACCATGGCTTTGACTTTCAATCACTCAAGAGCTACACTTCATCAATATTCTTGTTGGACTTTTAGGGTGAAATTGTGTTGCTAGCATTGCACCCTTATTTTGATTTTGCAAGACATTATTTACTCAATTCATTCCTTATCTGAATAACATAGTGATTGCTTGGATATCTCACATTTAGTTTAATGTTGTCCTGTGCTGAGTGAAATTCTTCTAGACTTGCCTTTTGAAAGCTTTCTACTTTTAATAACAATTGTTGAATTCTGTTAAGAGATGGGGTACATCTTAATTTGTTGAAGCATGTGATATTATCTTCTCTAATTATAATCTTGAAAAAAAACCACTTTTAAAAACAAAAAGCTTGACTTGAATGCCACCAGATTTGCAATAGTGTCTCCAAAGATCAACAATAGCACAATGGAATTTGTTGCTAGTACTACTGTATTAAAGTTGCTATGAAATATAAGGGAAATTTGTGCCAGTTATTCATAGGGTAATAAAGGAAATGGGAATAGAGTTTTAATTGACCATGCGAAACAGAGAATGTGGCCTTTCAGTGGTCTGTGATTCTTGAAATCACAGTACCTGACCCAAATAACAATATATATTTGAAGGTCATACAAATGTTTATATGAAAATTTGTCTTTGTGTTCACTGTGGCTTAGAAACCAGAAGTATAGACATCCAATGCAACACCGAATCAATATTACACAAAGTACATTCTTTTGTAATCAGTAGAGCTTACCTCCTACTGTTCTTTTACTCATACAGTATATGCAGCCAACCCCTTTATGGATTACTGCCTTGTCGTGGCAAAGGGGCTTGCGTAACTCAATTCCAATTCCAAAGAAAGGCAATGCCAAAGAATGTTCAAACTATCGCACCATTGCACTCATTTCACATGCTAGTAAAGTTATGCTTAAAATCTTACAAGCTAGACTCCAGCAGTATGTAGATCGAGAACTACCAGAAGTACAGGCAGGATTTCGAAGAGGCAGAGGAATTGCAGATCAAATATACGCTGGATCATGGAGAAAGCTAGGGAGTTCCAGAAAAACATCTACTTCTGCTTCATTGACTATGCTAAAGCCTTTGATTGTGTGGATCACAACAAATTGTGGCAAGTTCTTAAAGAGATGGAATACCAGACCATCTTATTTGTCTCTTGAGAAATCTATATGCGGGTCAAGAAGCAACAGTGAGAACTGGACACGGAACCACTGATTGGTTCAAAATTGGGAAAGGAGTCCGGCAAGGCTGTATACTGTCGCCCCGCCTATTTAACTTATATGCAGAGCACATCATGAGAAAGGCAGGGCTAGATGAATCAAAAGTTGGAATTAAGATTGCCGGGAGAAATATCAACAACCTAAGATATGCAGATGATACCACTCTAATGGCAGAAAGTGAAGAGGAACTAAAGAGCCTCTTGATGCGGGTGAAGAAGGAGAGTGCAAAAGTTGGCTTTGAAACTCAACATTAAGAAAACCAAGATCATGGCATCCGGCCCTCTCAATTCCTGGCAAATAGATGGGGAAGAAATGGAGGTAGTGACAGATTTTATTTTCCTGGGCTCCAAGATCACCTCAGATGGGGACTGCAGCCAAGAAATTAAAAGGCGCTTGCTCCTGGA
>NW_015388115.1:254253-300954 GCF_001527695.2 Protobothrops mucrosquamatus
TTCAAACCAGTCAGTCCTAGAAGAGATCAACCCCGACTGCTCTTTAGAAGGCCAGATCCTGAAGTTGAAACTCAAATACTTTGGCCACCTAATGAGAAGGAAGGACTCACTGGAGAAGGGCCTAATGCTAGGAAAGATTGAGGGCAATAGAAGAAGGGGACAACAGAGAATGAGGTGGCTGGATGGAGTCACTGAAGCAGTAGGTGTGAACTTAAAAGGACTCCAGAAGATGGTAGAGGACAGGAAGACCTGGAGAAACATTGTCCATGGGGTTGCGATGGGTCGGACACGACTTCGCAATTAACAACAACAACAAATATGCAGCCAAAGCTATGAATAAGGGGTTGATATATGGAGAGAAGATTTTGTCCATTTTTTAAAAAATAACATTAAATATATTTTAGGATATATAATATAGCTTATTTCTGTTTCTCAAGATGGCAGGAAATGGCACCAAATTAAAGGATAGCTCTTCAGTTTGTCACTTAAAATTCCTCAGATGCAGAAAATCCAAATTTTTGGTACTATCCTGGGATGCTCAGAGGATAAAAGTCATAGCCATATTTTTTATAACACTGGTATAATCTGGTATCAACAGTATAATATATGTAATATCTGATAAAATTTGTTGGTATGATCCTACTTATTTTACCTACGGTCTATTTATATATACAAAAAGAGCTCCAATAGTCAGTTTCAACTGTCCCATTATTTGTTTAAGTATAAGATATATTTTATAGCTTTATTTCTTTTCTTCTAATTTTGGGCACTGTATGACAGAGGGATTTCAGGACAGAACTGTGATGGTTGACCAATAATTTACCTTAATATATTCCTATTGATTTACAAGGATCCTCCTTGAAATTAGTATAATTATGCTAATGAAAATTTATATCATATATCAGCCCACAAGCATAGACTCTCTTTTTAAAACACAGTAACTGAACCAACAAACATGATATTTAATCACACCCAATTTTCTGAAAATGAATTCTTACACCATCCTCATTATTTTTTGAATAATAGCTGTAACCTTTGCTGAAAATTAATGAATGTAGTCTGCACTTAATACTTTTGGATACCATCATAGGCTGTTCACATAATCAATGCAAGTTCTCTAATCAACCTTATAATCAGTATTCAAGTACTACTTTAACTGACCTTTCGTCCTTGGAAGAATGATACTCATGATTTTCCATTTAAGCAAAGTAAATATGAAATTCTTACTAATTTTGCTTTGGCACATTCTCCCTGTCTTTCTAATTGAAGACCTATTAGCTCAGGAAATAACTTTGGCAGCAATGCTCCAGGGAAAGAAATTACTGGAAATGGTGATTGGTGCAAAACTTCAACTCCAGATGTATTTCAAACTTCCACGAAACCTGAAAGTAAGTATTTCTGATTTAACTGTTTTGAATCATGTATTAAAAAGTGTGGTGGCCTAATTCATAGCACAAAGAAGATACTTGACTCTTGGTAATTAGGCACACTTGCACAAAAGGTGCTTTTTCAAAAGGCAACTGACTTTGTTTTTCCTTTCACTTCTCATCCAAGAAACTTCTTCAGCTTCATGAACTGAAGAAGCTTCTTGGATGACAAGCAAAATGTATTCAAGGAAAAACAAAGTCCAGTTGCCTTTTGAAAAAAACACTTTTGGGACAACCATGACCTGGATGGCTGAGAATCTACACACACACACACCACACACACTTTCAGTTTAATGGCAGATATACAGAAGTGATTTATCACTACTTTCTTTCAGGGGTTTTTAAAAACTTTTAAGAAAATAATCTGCTATCCAAGCACTAATCTGCTAGGTCTTGGCATCAGACAAGCTTGGCTGGATGCTGCCTTGTACTTTGACACACACACACATCCAATATTAATGACCATATGAATAATGAAACATTGTGAAGTAGGGATGAGGACTATTGTAGTATGTCTTGCCCTCCATCTATCCAGAAGGATCTAGTTGGTGACTGTTGGAAATAAATATACCATAAACTCCACATGGATCTGATTTTCTTACAGCATTTGAGTCTTTGGTGCTCTCTGAGCTTGGTTGTTGCCTGCAGACCTTTCATTACTCAACTAGGTAACATCATCAGTGCTTTCTTATGTACCTTGTAGAACTGAATTAATGTAATATACTCTGAATGGGTCTGTTCTTGTGATCTACTCAAAAACTTTAGCTAGAGTGCACTAACATATCTCTTATTGTATATATAATGCTGGAAATATACTGTATCTATAATGCCACATTTGAATTGAATTCCTTTTTTTTCAAGCTATTGAATCCATAAATTATATTGACACTGAAATAGAACTTGGAGTTAAGATGAAACCAGTTGTGGATAGGATTGCAGTAGATTTGAAATTTGGGAGTGTTTCTTGACCCTCTGTTGTCATTGAATTTTCAGCTGACAGTCATAACAAAGTACAGGTTTGTACAGATTGCAATCCTTGCTGAATGTTTGGACAATATTCATCTCTAGATAACACGTTATCCAGATTATTGCAATTCACTTTATTTAGGCTTACAAAAGTTCAGAAATAGCAAAAGGTGCAAAATGTGTGGTCAGGTAGTGAAATGCCTGCCTGACACCATTTAAGATGGTGTTGACATTTAGAGCTCTAAAAGTATTAGGGCTTCCATGAGACCATCTCCTTCACTAGGAATATACTTGATTATTCTGTAAACCACTTGGAAAGAGCTGTAAAACACTGTGAAGTGGTATATAAGTCTAAGTGCTATTGCTATTCAGTTCAGCATCTACTTATCAATATGGTCACTAGCAGTCAAAGATGATGCCATATAATTAAATCAATTCTGAACAGAAGGAGAGGATCCTGCTACCAGAAAATTGAATACTGAACATGTGGGAACGTGCTTTTCTTTGTATAACTTTCTCTAAGAATAAGGATATTTCTCTCCCAGTGTTTAGGAAAATGGTACAAACATGATTTCTTTCAACAATTGTTCAATTGTTAATTATTTTAATAATGGTTTTCATTTTGGTTTAACTGAATTACTGTTAATATTATACTCTGTATTTGTATTGTTATAAACAGAAAAGTGGAATATTCATTTATAAATTAATAAACAGCTACTATATCTTCCCAGTTGTCAAGTGGAGCTATTCCATGCTGCTCAAAAAATGTATTGTGAGTCTTCTTTTCATTGGTCAGGCAAACAATTAGATTTATTGCAGCAAAGTCAATGAAACTATTAAGAAATAATTCTTGCAAGTGCTAAGTATCAAATGCAAGCTCTGTTTATGGTGAAATAAATGTTTGCATCATTTTCTTCTACCTACACGATATAGAGGACTAGGAAGCTCTCTCTCTTTTGAGCATAAGTAATGATTTCAAGTTGTTCCTTTTTTTGGTAATGGACTGACGGTGAGGTTAGTAGTTTCTTAGATTTGTAGCCAGCATTATAAGTCTTCTAGTTTCTGGGTATTTCTAAATCAAGCTGACTGATTTGGATGCAAAATGTTTTTCCCAGTTTATTTGGGTATAAAGATATGTCCCCCAAATCCATCCTAATTGCTTGAGATAAAGTGGACCAACTAGGATGCTCAAAGAAAAACAGCTTCTAAAGCCCATTACCTAATGAATCTAAATGTCATGGGCATAATGTACACAAAGCTATTGCTAAGCTTTGATGGGTCTTATTATTCCTCCTTCTTTTAATTTTTAATGCTTAAACCCATTGTAGACATCTGCTATGTAAAATCTTGAGTTTTAATGCCTTTGGGATTCAATTCTTTAACTATGATCCTTGAATTGGCATGCTGAATCCATCCATTGGTTTTATTGAAGGAGAAGAAATTTGGAAAAGATCTTTCACACCAGGGGTAAAGACAAGATAAAGTTAGTGTACATTTCTCCACTAGTGATATATAGCATCATCTAGCCATTGCTGTAGCAATATATCTCTAATGGAAACAGCTTTTATTCAGCCACCATAATGGTTGGTGGATGTTATAAATCACTAGGGTAGAAGTGCTCATTGTCTTTCCTCTTCTTGCTTGCCATACCAGTGTTTTGTCTTCTTTTGGCTTCAGGTTTCTGCTTTCAGAAAACTTTTCACTATTAAATCTTGTTATGCATAACCAATAAAAATATATATCATGTCTTGACATGAATCAAAAGAGCTTTGAAAATGCAGAACATCTACTTTGTTTCTCTCCACCATGCTTAGGATTGCAGAATCAGTTAGCATAATAGAGTAGAAATGATAATAATGTTTTGATATTTATGTTATGGGATGCTATTTCATATTAATGGACAATTTATGCTTTGGGTATCAGCTCTGAGTATATGTGGTGTTGACATCTAAATCAATGACATACAACATGCACTTTTCATTATATTTCATGTATGATTGGAGGGTGATGATGCTCAGAGAATGCTAAGTGGTATTGGATGTGATAAGGGGAATTTATTTTGGACTGTGATTTGGCACTTGCATAGTGGAAAGGGAATCTGGTGATCTTCTAGTTTAACCTATGTCCACAGCAGGAATCTTCATACCATCCCAGACAAATGCCTATCTAGCCTTTGTTTGAAAAACACCAGTGATGCAGGATCCATGTCTCCAGGAGGCATGTTGCTTTACTTCCTTGGTTTCAGGGTCAGAAAACTATTTCTTTTCCAGGTTTAGATCTATTCCTCTGGTTCTTGTCCTGTTTCCAGCCATGATGGAGATTAAATCTAAACCTTCTTTCCGTGACAGCCTTTCAAACATTGAGAAAACATTGTTATATTTTTCCTTAGCCTTCTCTTTAGGGTCAATGTACCAATACCTTTAACTGTTGTTCATAGGATTTAGTTTCCACGCACCTCATCATCTTTGTAGTCATTGACTTACAACCATTTATTTAGCATCTGTTCAAAGCCATTAAAAAAAGCATTGAAAACAGCAACTTTTGATCTTGTCTCACACTTAAAATTATTGCAGTGTTCCCACGATCCTTCGTCGTGATCCTGGCAACTTGGCAACCAGCTTGCATTTACAGTGGTTGCAATGTCCTGGTATCGTGTGATCACAATTTGCAACCTTCCCAATTAACTTCCAACAAGCAATAGGGAAACTGGCAGTGCAGGTCACAACATATAACAATCTGATTAACAATCAGAGCAAAAATATCTATAAAATTGGGCTATATATCACTAAATAATTTTCTTTGAAACATGTATTTTCAAGATGCCCACATGATACAAGTGCAATAATATTGCACACAAAGGAGATTGAGGAACAATTTGCATCACTTTCCAAAAGGTATAATGAACATCACATCAAGCAACGGGAAAAGCTGTACACCACATAAGGCTTCTAAACAAAAGAAAGATTGTTTGGTAACAGAGAGAGTTTGTGATGTGGCTGATTTACAGGCATTTAGGAAAATGTTAATTAACCTCTGCAAAGGCAATGGATTTATGGCCCTACTACATAAATTCACTACTTACCAGCTGTCAGTTGGTAAACATCTTTTTGGCCACTGTAATTCAATCTATATATTTTACATAGCAGGAAGGTTGATAGCTAAGTAGCAAAACATACACTCTGCTTGAAAATATTCTAGGGTCACTCCTCAGCTTATATAATTAGAACTCTCAGTCTGAAAACCTGGGAAGTAGCTGGTAGATGATTGTAAACCTGACTGTATTTGAAATATTCCAGATACATTGGCTACAATTTCTAGAATTTCAAGCTAAGATGGACACATGCTTTTATTTTTTTTCTTACAGCACAGTCTATAAGAAGGTATGAAATCATATGCTTTCAGTGTGGAGGTAGAACATAGTGATGGAATTTTCTAACACCTACATGATTATTTTGTTTTAAATTTTAGGCAAGAAAGAAATGGAGGTGAAATAAACAGTCTTTAAAAATATTTTAAAATTTTCCTTCTGTATAAATTGCTTCCTATATGTTTATTTTGGGTGTTGATTTGCTATGGAGGCTATTAGTTTAAAAAGCAATGGCAATTCAGTTAGCAGCAATTATAAGTGGACAAATTAAGATCTGCTGCAGGTATTCAGCCTGATTTGCATAATGCCATTAAACCCATTATTTCTTTTGCATTAACATCATTCTGTTGCTAGCTGATCCAAAATATGTCTGTCAGAATCTTCCAATAAATATTTTATTAAGTATTATTATACCTACAGTAGATTAAATTTTAAGCAATTGAAGCATATTTATTTAACAACTTCCCTTTTAAATTTTACCTAAGATTTTAACATGCACAGGCCATGCTCTCTCTGGCTCTGCAAAGGCAAAAAATGTTACAATACATGATGTTACGTCACGTGACGTGATTGAATTTGACACCCGTGTCGTAGAACATTCTCTGTCAAAGTGTTGTCATTTTATGAGACAGCATGCAATCTCACTGAAATCTGGCAATTTGCAAGATCTCAGTAAAATCTTGTAAGATCTTGGCAATTTGGATGGAACACCCACCCATGTTCCAAGGTTATACAAAACTGTCCAAATTGGTTGCTAACTTTAAGCAGGCATAGCCCAAGGATATTGCATTTATTTAGTCAAGAACTTGTTAGTAACATATACCACTGCATTAAAATACAATGCTTCTTCACAAAGTTGATTGAATTAGCAGAACAAACTTGTAAATAGGCAGTCAATTGTATGGAACTATTCAATTGTATGGAACTATTTGACATAAATTAATGAGGCTACAGATGAAAGTCAATATAAGCATACGATACTTCTCAGGACCAATGACAATTCTAGGATTTAAAGTCATGTAGATATAAGACTTTTGCTATGGAAATTGCTATGCTGAGCTCATCAGTTTTTCCACTTGTTGGTTTCAGAAAATAAAATGGAACTCTGTTTATGAGAACCTTCAAATAATGGCATCATATTTGTTTTCCTTTATCATTTATCAAGCTTTTCACTGCTAACTGATTATGAAAATATTGACTTCAGTTGTGATTTTAGATGTACTGATTTTTTACTGTTACATTTTGTATTTTGCTTTATTGTCAACTGCCTTGAGAGCTTATATAAACAGAAACATGGGGTGTAAATGTAATATGTATATGTATATAAAATTGATGACAGAATGGCAACAGCCTCCCCGCCCAATACAACTGAGAGAACAGAAGGAAAGGGAAAGAAAGTGAATCTGACTGAAGAATTTTTGATCATCTGAGAATAAAAGATTAGTATATATACATGAATAAATAAGATTCAGAATCAAGTTCTTGCAATGTGGCAGATGGTATACTACATATTTTACAGATGGAACACATTAAAGTTTACCAGAATGGTTCTTCATCACATTTGCTAGTTGGTCTGATACTAGTTAGGGAAAAAAGTTATCCAGAAGTGTGCAATAGGCATACAGACAGTGGGTAGTTCCCTGACTGTGAATAAATGTATAGTACTTATTCTTGTTACCTTCATGAATCTGATTAATTATCTCAGATGTACATAATAGGAGCAGATGTATGTTCTGTGCATTTTCCCAATGCTATATTTTAAACAGTAAATTTCTTAATATTGCTTCTTTCTGAAATAATAGAATAGAATAGAGCTGCAAGGCACCTTGGAGGTCTTCTAGTCCACCCCCCCTGCTCAAGCAGGAGAACCTATACCATCTCAGACAAGTGACTGTCTAGACTCTTCTTAAAAATCTCTAGTGATGGAGTGCCCACAATTTCTGGTGGCAAGCTGTTCTACTGATGAATTGTCCTCACTGTCAGGAAGTTTCTCCTTAATTCCAGGTTGCTTCTCTCTTTATCAGTTTCCAACCATTGTTTCTTGTCCTTCCCTCTGGTGCTTTGGTGAATAATATCACCCCCTCTTCTTGGTGGCAGCCCCTCAAATACTGGAATACTGCTATCATATCTCCCCTATTTCCTCCTTTGTTTAGACTAGCCAAACCCAAGTCCTGCAGCCATTCTTTGTATGTTTTAATCTCCAGGACTCTACTAGGACTCCAAGGTCCCTGTGACAATTACTGTTTTTGAGCCAGGTCTTGCCCAATCTGTATTTGTGCTTTTGGTTTTTCCTGCCTAAATGTAAGACTTTGCTTTTTTCCACATTAAAACACATTTTGTTGGATAGGGCCCATTGTTCAAGTTGGTCAAGATCTTTTTGGATCCTGAGTTTGGCTACTCCTGCTAGTTTGATGTCATCTGCAAATCTGATGAGTTCCCAGTCTATTCCCTCATCTAAGTCAGTGATTAGGATATTGAACAGTACTGGGCCTAAGACAGAACTTTGTGGTACCCCACTGCTTACTTCTCTCCATGCAGATGTAGTGCTGTTGAGGACTACTCGTTAAATATGGTTTGCCAGCCAGCTACAAATCCATCTGGTGGTGATGTTGTCTATTCCATTTTTTTTCTAGCTTACCAAGGAGTAGGTTGTGGTCTACTTTATCAAATGCCCTACTGAAATCTAAGTATAATACATCCACAGCATTTCACAGGTCTATTAGTTTAGTCACTTTATCAAAGAATGAAATAAGATTAGTTTGGCATGATCTGTTTTTAACAAACCTGTGCTGGCTACTAGTTATAACTTTGTTTGCTTCTAATTGTTCGCAGATTAATTAGCTTTTCTAGGATCTTCCCAGATGTTAAACTGATTGGTCTGTAGTTTCCTGGGTCCGTTTTTCGCCCTTTATTTAACATGGGAACCACATCATCCCTTTCCCAATTCTCAGGTACTTCCCCTATGCTCCAGGATTTATGAAAGATGTGGTGAAATGGTTCTTAGATAGCATCTGCCAGCTCCTTCAGAACTCTGGGATGTAATCTCAAGAACAAAAATGGAAATTGCTTTGAGTCATGTAGTCTGGTCAGAGAGGAATATTTTCTCCATGGCAGTTGAGAAGCCATCATATTCATCCACATTGCTATTCATGGTAGCTCACTCTAGTCCATAAACATTTTTCCATAAGGTTATAGTTTGGTCAGTTTTACTCTACCATATTCAAGAGGTATTGATGAATGCAATGTTATAGAACGCAGGTTAAGTGAATTCAAGAAAGAGATAGCTTTGATTTCCTCTCTCCTTTGGCATGTCCTTCACACTATGCAATGTGTCAAATATTCAATTGAGGGTTTCCAGCAGCTTCATTGAGAGAAAGGAAGTCAGTTTTAATTTAGGGGGCTCTTGGTTAGCTTTGCTATTATCCTGTTACTTGCAGAAAAAGTTGGCTGAATCTCTTCCACCTTGCAAAAATTTGGAGGCACATAATCCATTGTAAAACTGTGGCAAGGTGGTATTATTAATATTCATTTGTTATAATGACTGTTATACACATATCTACACAAGAACAGTGAGTGACAGGGACTTCTAGAATACATTTTTTTTAAAAAATATTGTAAATGAGGTGCAGTAAAACTTAAGATTGATACTGAATTTTGTTGTAGATTCTGAGTGATTACAACAATTTTATATTTTTACATCTTAACTTGGATCTCTTCTTTGAAATATCAGTACCCAGTTAGGGGTAGGAGGAATAAAATATTATAAAATAACAAATATAGACTTTTGACATTGATTTGAATAAAAACCAAATTTTGGGGTATGTAGTTAACACAGCTCCTTATCTATACTTCTGTTTGGATGTTTAATATTTATTTTGCATCTTTTAAATAATTAACATGAATAAGTATTTTGCAATTACTGTCAAGGGTTATTTTAATCAGTTGCATTCAATGGTTTAAAAAGTAACTATGAATATTCAATTTAATTCTCTAATGGTCTGAGAAAAAAGATGAAGATTCTTCTCTGTATTCTGGATGCAAAATTAGGACATTTTTCATCTTCTTCAACAAAAACATCCTTTCAGCTGCATTTGTTAGACAGCACAATCCACATGCCTGCACAAGCAAACAATATGTAATAGGAAAATCCAGTTAGGAAATCATTTTTAGAAGGAAATTGCCATAGCTATCTAAACTGTATCCAGGGCATGAAGTTCAAACATTGATTTTACTACTTATATTCTCAAATATGCTGCCTCCATTTTCTCATTGAAAATGAGGGATGCTACTCATGTTTTCTTTAGCAAAGAAGTTATTGTGCAATAAGTCCTAAAATAATAGTTCTTGATGATCTCAGAACTTGGTTGTTTTCTTGCAGATGTTTCATTACTCAAGTAGGCAACATCTTTAGCAACAGAAGGGAGTAGGGTTTGCTTTCTATTTATATGCCATGGCTTGTCCTGTCAGTGCTGATGGGAGTGTTGTTTTCTTCTTGATAGTTCCTTGGTTAGGCTGTTTTTTATTGTCTGTCTGAGTTGGTAATTCCTTGATTTGGGTATTGTTTACAGTTTGATTCTTGGTCTGGTATTGTAAGGTCCTGCCTCAACTATTCCTCCCAAGAAAGCAGAACTCTTGAAACAGGCATTGTTTCTTTACTGAGAGATAGTGATGGCAAGAGAGCAAGGTTCTAAAGGTTTCCTGCACAAATTGCTACATTAAACAGTCATTTAAAAAACCCCACCCCAGAGCCCAACTGTCCAGTTCATGTCCAGCCAATCCACAGGTGTTGTTATGGGACAGTTGATAAGCTGATAAGGGACAGTTCCCAGGTGCTTTACCAGATCTCGCAACAGTCTGGAGATAAGGCAGATGGCCCCTAGCACATTCCATTCACCTCCATTCTCATCTAAAGAGATACATCAAAGTTGCAGAGGAACAAAGCAGAGGAAGAAGCCCCCTCCCAGCAGAGAAAACTTTCCCCCTTCCACTAGAATGGCAGAGTCCCAAAAGAAGGATTGACGGGGTTTCTGACATGCTACGCCCCTTAATAGAAGAAGAAATCCACCTGCAGAGACAAACACAAAACAAAAAAAAAGAACAACAGGTTAATTAGGTTTATCTGGGTAATGAGCATGAAAATATTTAAGTAGTTTTTTTTTTAGGTACCTACTCATTTTGGGAGGCTGGAAGGTCTTTCCAAGCCACTAAATATTGGATAGCCCCATGGTGTCTACGGGAGTCTAGAATTTCTTTGATTTCAAGGTTGTGATGCAGGTGGAGCTTTTGGCCTTAAAGGCGAAGTTATTTCTGGTTTTAGTAAGCTACAATGGAATACAGGGTGGATTTGTCTTAAGAGTTTTGGGAGGTCTAACTCCACAGTAACTGGGTTTATAATATGTTTGATGGGAAAGGGCCCTACAAACTTCAGGCCTAGCTTCTTTGAAGGTTGCAATGACTGAAGAAATCTAGTGGATAGGTAAACCCTGTCCTCGATGTGGAAATATTTTGGTTCTATTCTTTTTTTTAATCTGCTTGAGCTTTGTAGGTATCCCTGGCCTCATCCATGGCTTTCCTTACTATCGGCCAGATGTTTTATATGTCAATGCTGCAAATACTGTATATTCTTGCTTTGACAATATGCAGAACTGTCTGGTATTTTTATAGTTAAATCAAGCAACAGTGAAAGGGGAGGAGAATAAGGAAAGCCCGGGAAAAAGAAACCGGAAGTAAATCACATCTTCCAAGTTAATTGGAAGATGTGAACCATGACCCCAGAATAGGGGAGGGAAAAATGCCTGGAATGTCTATGCAACGGAAAATAATCTCAGATCTAAGCATTTCCACCATGCCGTACTGACACCTCTGTAACCTTAATAAATACTTTTAGGTTAATAAAATGCCTGAAAGTTCTTTTAAGTGTTTCATTAATCAGACACATGACATCATAACTGATTCATCCATTCCTTAGGGAAAGGGATGGTGGGTTCAATAGCAGGCAGTTCTGGCACTGGTTTAAAACCTGCCCTGTCGCTACTTGGAAAGGAGTGTATTCAGTACTGGAGTGGATAGCATTGTTATATGCCACTTCTGCAAATGGCAAGAGGTCGGTCCAATTGTCCTGTTGATATTTGATAAAACATCTAATGTATTGTTCTAGAACTGAGTTCGTCAATTCTGTCACCCCATTTGTTTGAGGATGATGACAGAACTCAAGCTTTGTTCTGTGCCCAAAAGGTCCAAGAAGGCCTTCCAGAATTTAGACGTAAATTGGACACCCTGTTCGAAATTATGTGTTGAGGGGCTCTATATAGTTTTAGATATGCTGGAGAAACATTTTAGCCAAGGTTTTGGTGGTTGGGATCTTCTGGCATGGGATGAAGTGGGCCTTTTTTAAGAATAAGTGAGTCACGATCCAAATAACTATGTTTCCCGCACTGTCTGGAAGTTCCACAATAAAGTCCAGAAAGATCTCTCTCCAGAGTGCTGAAGGACTCGCTACAGGTTGTAAGAGGCCAGGTGTTTTTCCTTGCCTCTGTTTCACTGCGGCGCAAACAGGGCAGCTGGTTACATAGCTTTCAATGTCCTTTATCAATGATGGCCACCAGAATTGCCTCTTTACTAAGTGAAGGGTTTTTACAAACCCAAAGTGTCCCATTAGTTTTGAATCATCAGCCTTTGTGTGGCTGGGACCCACGCCAGTCCATCCCACATTGAGCAGATATTTTTGTGCTTCAAGAACCATTCATTTGTTTCCAGGGCCTGCTTGAACTTGGTGGGGGCAGCACCATCCAATTGGGTGGAGGTTCTGTTCTGTGATGTTGTGACAACTGGCACTGCCAATTGCTGGGCTGGCAATAGAGATTTGTCTACCTCTGCTTTGGTGCTGTTATATTGTGGTGTCCTAGACAGAGCATCAGCTAAGAAATGCTTCCCTTCCCGGAAGGTAGTGGAGAGTGAAATTGAACCGGTGGAAGTGTTGAGCCCATCGGGCTTATTTGGGGGACAGTTTCCTAGATGTTTTTAGAGCTTCTAAATGTTTGTGATCAGTCCGTACTTGGAAAAGGATCTTGCTCCCTTCCAGGTAATGTCTCCAGGTGAGGAGGGCCTAGTGCATTGCGTAAGCTTCCTTTTCCACACTGCCCAATGTTGTTCAGTCTCTGATAGCTTTTTGGAGGTGTAAGCACAGGGTTGCAGTTTTCCCTGTTCATTCTCTTGATGTAACACAACTGCCACCACTACACCACTGGCATCTGCTCTAAATTGAAAACATACAAGGGGGCAGTTGAATGCAGTTTTCCATTCATCCCCTTCCTTAATCCTAACCCTATAATATGCCTCTCGCAGGTTCAACTTACAAAATAGTTTTCCTTTAGATAGGTGGGCCAGCACATCTTTCATGAGAAGCAGGGGATACACATTTTCCACACATACAGCGTTCAGACCTGTATAGTCCATGCAGAGATGAAAAGACTCATCTTTTCTCTCTCTGAACAGCATGGGTACGGCCACCTGGGGTCTGACTGATTGTATGGCCCCACAAGCCAGATTTTTGTCAATGAACTTCTGTAGTTCACTTAACTGAAGTGGGGGTCATCGAATACAGCTTTAGCTTTGGTAATTTCACCCCAGGGACTATCTCGATAGCAAGTCTGTGGGCCATTGAGGGCCATTTTATCTGAGCTTCTTTTGCTATAAACATCATCCAGATCCCTGGGTATGGTTTGCATGGCCTCATCACTTAAGGTGGCCATGATCTCCCTAATCTATTCCCTTCTGGGGTGGGTCTGTTTGATCGGCAAGGGCTTCTTTTCTCTGGGGAATTGCAAATGTCCCCCTCTCCAATCTATCAGCGGGTTCCATTTCTTCAGCCATGCTATCCCCAGGACGAGAGGCCATTCCATTCCAGGTGCCACAATGAAGGTTAATATTGCTGAGTGGCTTCCTATGTTTAACCCCAGGGGTTCTGTAGCTAGTGTGGCTGGGATGCCCACTGCAATGGACCCATCAAGTTGGCAGAAGGAGATGGGGTTTCTTAATCTCCTTACCCAGACTCCCAGTTTCTTGACCAGGGCTGGGCTGACTAGGTATCTGGTATACCCTGAGTCTAAAAGGGCAGCCAGGGTTAACTTTCCTTCTCTGCCCAATGACCATGTCCAGAGAACTGTTAATTCTGGGCTACAAAGGAAACAAAAAGGCCAACACTTCCCAATGCTTAAACCTGTGAAAAAACACTGTCTTGCAATGTCCTCATGAGGAGCAGCTGTCCAGTAAGTGAACTGCCAGAACATATGGGGGAACTGCCATTCTCTTCTTATCTGGAGAAGTTCCATCAAAGTGATTCCATCACTGATTCTTTGGTCTTTGCCATGGTTGTTTCTGCTTTCTCAAAGCTATCTTCAGTTTCCATACCTCCCTGGAAATCCCCAAATTTTAAAACTTTCAATCTGTTGCATCCATTTATTTCAGCATTTTATTTATCTATTATTTTTGTTTTCTTTGGATTTATATTTAGCTAATAGGATTTATTTGATTGATATACATGACTGAGTGTTCGTTGTAAACTTAATTCACTTCTTGCTTATAGACTGATGAAATAATGTATGGTGTTTATCATTATTATACGTTCTTGATGTTTTTTAACATGTTTCTTGAATATAGTTTCAGAAAATGTGTTAAGCAGGAAGGATAATAATTAACCTTGTTGTATTCTATCAGTGTTTGAATTTGTTTTTCTTTCTACTTTAACAGCTGCTGTTTATCTATAAAATAAATTCATAATGCTATGCGTATCTGTTGTTCACACCTATGGCATTCGATACATCTAGCAGTGTGCCTTGCTATACTCCATCAAAATATTTTATGGAAAATTAAACATGTATAAAAATTCACATTCATATTGTTATCATATTCAACTAGTTTTCACATTTTAAAAAAAATCTGCAGCAACTTAAGAAATAATTTCTTCATCTATTTACATCTTGATTTTGTGGCAGCTAATAATATAAATCAGTAGCAATCCTCAAATTTTAATCCACACAAATTTTCTTCTTAAAATTTTCCTCTACTTATTTCATGATAATGTCAATCCATTTTTTATCTTAGCTTTTGGATCCTATAGTATGTTATCAATTTTACTATTTCCCCAGATTTGTCCTCATTCAGGCCACTTCGTTCTTTTTGATTCTTGGAGGTAGTTTATAACTAATAGGCTATTTTAAAACTGTGTATTAATAAAAAATTCTGAATAAATGTTCTTATCCACATCCCCACCATATGCAGGGCCCTATATACAGAAGAGATTGACCAAATAGCAGACCAGAACAGCTTCTAAAAACTATTTGTCCGTCCTGTTATTATTCAAAATCTCAATATGTGCATCTTTTGAATCCAGTAAAAGTCACTTACTATATTGTAGAAAGTGTTAGAGATTGTTTGGAACAGTATTTCTCAACCTTGTCAATTTAAAGATATGTAGACTTCAAATCCCAGAATTCTGGAAGTGAAATCCACACAACTTAAAGTTGCCAAGGTAGAGAAACACCTGTTGACTGCTGTAATATATTATTTCAAATATTTTGTCATGAAGTGAGTGAGCCATCTCTTCATCAGAAGAAAGAAAAAGGAAGATTTTTGTTACTGACAAAATATTTTTCTTGAAGCCAAAGAAATAAAAACTCATTGAGCATAAATTGTCAGACATAGAACTGCATTGCATATGCAGCTAATCTATATTTTTATTTCACATGCAAAGAAATCATACTGAGCCAGGCACAAGTTGCTTTTACCCATGTGGGGTGCCTTTCTTGCTGAAAATGACAAAAGTAAAGTTTTATTCTTACAAAAAATCCCCCACACACAAACACTCTGTTCCTGTTCCCTGCTATCTCAATTGCCTAATCTCCATATTTATTTCTTAGATCCTAATCATTTATTCACAATGTGAATAACTTTTCTTTTAGTTTTGTGTTCTAAATCTCCAGCTTTTCTTTTCCTTTTTCAGCTTGCAGTCTGAAAAAGTGAAAACTTCTTAAGAAGCAAGCTATGACCCTGTTTTTTTATGCTGTCTTATCTTATCTTATCTCCCCCTCAGTCTTTTCTTCTACCAGTGTGTGGCAATCATTTGTTTCCCTCCTGCAGATTTGTTTTTGCCTCTGTTTGTTGGAAAATTCACTTGGTGGCAACTTTATCTCTATTTAGCTTTATCAGGCTGTTGCATTTCTATCCTTTATTTTACTGATGAATGTGGCTATTTTTTTTCTTTAACCAAACTGCTTGAAATTGTCTCTTCTTGTCTTCCTCTTGGTCACACAATAACCTCACCAGTTACCATCTTCCCTGGCCTTCTTTTTTTTACACTGGTACAAACCCTTCACACTCCTGTCAGCTTCCTCTCTCCCCTCCTTCCCCTATTCTGTGATAGCTTCTTTTAAAACTGGCTGGCAGGAAGCACAGAACAGAGGTATGTGACATTTTCTCCAAACTTTCATTACTGAAGGTGTGTGTGTGTGTGAAGGAAAAAACAACTTGCTTTTTCTAGATGTTATAATCAGATTGCCCTTATAGTCCTGAGAAATTTCTGACTGTGTAAAGCAATATGCCAGTTGTCTTGATAATGGGTACTAATATCTCAGACAATTACATAACTTACATTTTGAAAATGGCTGGATGTTCTATATGTTTCTTTTATCAAGATCCTACACAGTATAAGGATCATTCACAGGAGACATTTATCCTGATATGGAGAAGATGGATAGACTATATTCAGAAAAAATATGAATTGAGAAACTATCATCTTGCTTTTGATTAATTATTTAATTTTTATAAGTTTATTATTGTATTTTAGAGTTATAGTAAGTTTATATTTGCTTATTGTATGAATGGATGGCTTTGGATAGACTAAAATTATTTTGTAATTATTCCTGGGTTTAGCGCTGGGAAGTCCGGGGGGGGGAGGGGGAAAAAGGATAAAAATATATAAGATTTGATGTGTTTATTAATTATTTTGGAAGTATATTTATGAGGATAATCCTGGCTGTTACCCCAAACTGCTTCCGGCTGGTGCTTGAGAAAGAGGTTGGGAAGTAGGGTGTGGGAAGAGGAAGGTGGAGTGGTTGAGAGTTAGTGGGTGGAAGGTGGTAGGTGCAAGAGGGGGAAGCGGGGAGGGGGCAGTCGGGACTATCCGTAAAGTATTTTTTCTTTTGTGTATTGATATTCTGTATTCATATGCATCAAGTTTATGTTCATATTTTGTTATATTTGAAAATAATAAAAAAATTTATTAAAAAAAAAGAAAAAAAAAAGATCCTACACAGTATGATAATCATAGACACCATATAGGGGAGGTGGTCCAGTTGACACACTTGGAATTTCTACACAAACTGACTACCATGTGTAATAACAAATCAGCTGTTTCTCAGAAAACTACTAATGGGGTTGCTTCTACCAACTCCTTTATTACCCTGAGCAAGTAGGAACATTTACAAACAAAGCATCACGATGACCAGGGAATTCTGGGAATTGAAGTCCACATTTCAATTGGCTAAGGTTGAGAAACAGTAACTTAGACATACCTTATCCATGATTTTCCAGGAAAAAAAATCTGTGTTAAATTTGTGTAATGCTTTTGATATAAATCCTGTGAACTGTCAGACTGAACACAATGTATTGGTCATGTATTATGCATTATGCTGCAGGTCACTCTATTTATTCATTCAGCAATTCCAGGCAAGCAGGACAAATTAGTTTATATTGTTCTGAAGCTCCTATTCTCAGGTTGTTCAGCATCATTGGTATTACCACATTCAAGAAGGTAATTTATATCAAATAGGTGGGACTTCATCATGCTCATGTATGGAGAGAGTAAAAAAAATTTATTGTCATGTTTTCCCTGGTTTAAAGAATTTATTGTTTAAAATTTAAATCAAGGATACTTTTGTCTTAAATGATGAGGTTAACCAGTTGTCTGGATAATATTAAATGGGACATCTCTAGGTGACTGTGTGTATGGGATGTGTGTATGTGGGCAGAACATTTCAGAATAAGATGATGGTGAGCAATTTCTATTTTATCAGAAAACTAGATGTTACAGTGAAGTCATTTTAAACTGAGATAAGTTTAAACGTAAAGAAAATTTTAAGGTTTATGGTACAACCTGTTTATGGAACAAAATCCTGTGTTTCCACTTCAAAATAGAAAGTGCACCTTCAACATTGGATGGCACAGTGAGGGACATTTTTAATAGAGAAGGTATTCATTCAAGTCAATAATATGCAATAATCATACTTCAGCAAATAATTACAATGAATATAGTAAACAGTCCTTGGATGAAGAGAGCAATAGCAACATTCCCTGCATTACAGGCAAAAATATTCATAAAGTTCATCCAAATTATTTCTGAGGAGACTTTGAAGATTGCTTTTGGTCAGAGTCAGAGATCTAGTAATTTGCACAGTTAAAACAAGTAAAATTGTACTGATAAAAGCACTTTGAAATCTTTCATACTACAATAACAGTGAAAACTCACTACAATTGCTGACCACTTGCATTGAATCAAGTCCTGTAATGTAATATCAATCGTAAAAAGAGATACAAGATTTAAAGAAGAATCATAGCCATAAGTGACATCAGAAGGATGAAATAAGCACCATGATGTCATCATACAAACCCCAATTATATAATTTGGTTGTGCTATCTGATATAAGTGCTAAAGACTTTGCTTGATAATATCATTGATGCACCTGTTGTTATTTGTACATTCTCCTCTCTTTTCACAACACCTATGATTATAACAGATTATAAAATTGCAGTATAAACTCAGCTTCCCATCTGATATAGTGACTTCATCTTGTGCAGGTGTTTGCTTGAATGTGTGACAGTTTTCAGATTAATAGAAGATAGTGCTATCCGTATTGCTTTCACTTACTATATCCAGAAGTCTTTTTCACACCTCACTTCACTCTCTAGAGCAGTGTTTCTCAACCTTGCCCATTTTAAGAGATGTGAACTTCATCCCTAGAATTCCCAGCCATGGAGAGTGTTACATTATAGTCTCAGTGCACAGTTCCATCCTCTGCCAAAGCAACCTTGTTATAGCTATAAGAAATAAATTAATATTTGTCCTGATACCACTTTTATCTTTTTTAAAATTTTGTAATAATATGCTTCCATATTGTATTATAATGCTAAATATAATTTAGCATAGAAAAAACTGAGCCCACAATTTAGCTTCCTTATGGTTCCATAACGGCAACTAGAATGTACGCATACAGTAATGTTGGGTTTATCAAAACAAATTATACACTAAAATTAAAAAATAATTAAACATCCTGTTTAATACAGAAATCTTGATTAAACTAAGCTTAATATTTAGTATACTATAAAACATAAATCAACCAAGATCAATTCCCATCAGCATAGACAACCCCTTGTATATATGGGAATTGTAGTGTAACTGAAATTATAGTTGATTGCTTACACCTTTCATAAAAAAAGGTTAAAAGGTACTGAAATATCAGCATATCACTCAATATAAGCTAGATGTGAATTACAAGATCAGTTCTTTGAGTTACAAGATCAATCCTTTTAAGTATGCTTCATTCATAAAGCTGGATAAATGTAATTTGGACATCTTTCATACCTTTTTTTTTTAAAAAAAGATGGATGTATAGTGAAGATATCAGCTCTAGTGGCCCTCCAATATCTCCGTAAGGAGAAGGGCGGGATATAAATTTAATAAAATAAATAAAATAAATAAATAAATGTCAGCTCAGAATCTGAAAATGAGCCTCCTTGCTGAATAGTATTTTGAGGTCTCTGGTACATCTCTGGACTTCTGCTGCAGCAGCTGTGTCATAACAAGCCCAGATTTTTTTTTAAAAAAAGCAGTAAGGACATATAAAATGGAGGATTCCAATGGGAGGCTTGATCTTGGATGCCATGCTGGAGAACCATTACCATCAATATTCTGAGAAAATAAAATTATGTTTGATTTTTCTTTAATACATTGAGCATGGCACGCTGGCTGAAGAATTCTGGGAGTTGAAGTCCACAAGTCATAAGAGGGCCAAGTTTGATGACCCCTGCCTTAGTGGTTTGGTACATTTGGTACAGTTCATAAAGATTTGAATTAATCTGAAATTATATTATTAACTTCTTTTCTCAAAATGTGCAGATTTGTTACATTTTAAAGTAACCCATGGAACCTACAGTTATTAAGTTGGCTCAAATTAGTAAAAATGGTAAAATTAACTAAGATATTTATTCAAAGAAAAAATATTTTGGGTATGAAATTAAATTAAGCAATCTCCTTCCCAAAGATCTCAGAAGAATGACAGTATGTCTTCTACTTCCTCTGGAGGCAAGCAACATATTTATTTTGGCTGTTTTCTCAGCTCTTGATAATTGAACTCCTGTTGCAAATACTGACTCAGTGAATTGATAAATGTGGCACCACACTGATTACTGAGGTAAAATTAGACCTGTGGCAGAAGTATTTAATTTTACTGCCATTTTTCACAGAAAATAGAGATGGGATGGGGTGATCTTTGACTGACTGCTTTTCAAACTTGAGTCAGAATGGTGCAAATGAAGATAAATGTCTCATAGGATTGTTGTCTATACTTGTGAACAAACACAGTCAAAACACAATATATCCTCTAAAAGATATTGTCTTTCTGATATAAATCCTTTGGGATATGTAGCCCCAGGGGGAAGTCTTTCATTATGTCTGTGCTCAGGAATTTGGGGTTTCAGAATACTAAAAGAAAAGGCAGAGAAATCCTATTAGAAGTTCCTACAGAGTTTCAGCCTGTACCATATAACTTATGTATTTTGACCTATTGTGGCTCAAAAGCATTGATGGGTTCAGAAAAAGTATGGAACCTGTGTGGGTTTTTCCCCCAGCATATTCTTTGAGGATTGTTGGAACTGGGTCACATGCTGATAATGTGTTTGGCTTAAAATACATGATGGCCAAGTCAGCAGTGGGAGAAACCAACCTCTCCCTTTTTTTTTTCATGCCATCCTCTTTTTCTCTGTCTCGTCTCTCTGTGTAACAGATAAGAAAGGGAAATGCCAGTTTTGTCAGAGGTCTTCACAAAATTAGACTGAGGTCTCTATGTGGCAAGTTGTTGATTCCATGGGAGCAGGGCATAGTTGTGGAAATCTCTACTTATAGAAAAAGTTTTTTTCCTACCTGTCTTCACAAATAAGCCAGACTTAGAAGGGAGCAAGTTAATTAGTGGAGTCCTTAGTGATCTCAGAGCTTTATTGCAGACATTTCATTACCCTACTTAGGTAACATCCTCAATTCTAGTGATTACAGGGTTGGCTCCATTTATGCACAATAGCATAAAATACAAAGTAATTTTATGAAAAGGTTTCTTGTACAACAGAGTGCTGTCCCTAGTGAAAGCTTTACATTAGGTTGTTGGCACTGCTTTCTACAGAATTAAAGAATAAACACCAATATTGAATGGTTACATTATAAGTGCAGTTCCTATAAAATCATCTCATACAAGAGGGTTCTACCACAACAACTAGGTTTCTTTATTAGATTTCAGTCTTCCTCAGTTTTCTATTTATCCACAAAAAGAGAAAAATAGGCAAATGGTGGCCACGGCTTTGCCACCGAAACCCACTCATTTGTACACCAATGATGAAACAGTAATTCCCCTTTAAAAAAAACAAAAAAAAAACAAAGAACACTTAGCTCGTATATTATGGCGTACTAAAAGAATATTAACAGAATTAAATGTAATAGTAGAATGTAGTATTAATTTAAAACCTTATTTTCCCCACATACCCCATATATAATTATTATGAAACATTTTGCCAGGAGGTCTTTTCATATCCTTTTAATTCTAAAAGAAAGATCTAGGTAGAAAATAAAACAAAATGAGGCTGTCAGATTAGTATAATTTACAAGCAGCTTGCTAAATAGAATTTGCTATTTAAATAGCAAACAACTAACAATAGTTGTTCAGGATGAAAGAATTCAATCCAAGATCAGGCAAACTCTCTAAAGCCTTCACCCTCCAAACTATTTGAATTAATGGTTGACAGCCCATAGTAATAAACAAAGCAATAAAATATGACAGATGCAAAACCTAGTCCTTGTTCTTTGAGCTTATATTTTAAGGGGAAAATATTTTTGTATATCTAATTTGTGTCATATTGAAATTGGTTGGAACATTTATATTTAATTTATTGAACACACCGAAAAAGATGTTATTGATTTGTTTCCATACAAAACCGTTCAATCTATTAAAAGAAGCTGCATAACATTTCACAGTTAACCCATTTTGTCTTCTCGGCTGCTTCCAATTTGAGAGTTTGAGAGAATTAACTTCCCTGTCAATGGACATGGTAGACCAGTTTCAAACTGGATTTGTCAACATTACAGCTACTAATAAAATATCAACAGCCAGGACAGATTTTGGAAGATAGATAGCCAGTTTTATATGGATTTTTCACAGACTGTAAGTGCCTTAATTAAGTGCTATATTCTATAGCAGGGCTCCACAACCCCTGGTCCGTGGACTGCCACCGGTCCACAGCATGCCAGAAACCAGGCTGCGAAAACAAGCAAAGCTCCATCCATGAGATGCAGGCAGCATGTGAAACCACACCCACTCTGATTCACGGAAAAATCTTTCTCCACGGAAGTGGTCCCTACTGCCCAAAAGGTTGAAGGCCACTGTTCTATAGGAAGCTCTAGTGATCCTATCTTCCTTAAGAACCTCTAAAAAAGTAAACGCTGATCGGTTCAGAAATTCACAACCCACTTGATCTTGCCACATATACAGTATGTGGTTAAAATCCAGTCAAGTGCATGCACAGCCTTTTTAAAGAGTCAGCTGTTTATTGAATAAGAAAATCCTGTATAGCTAATAAGCATAACCACAATTATTGGACTAAATGGTCATATATTTAATCCTCATTTATGCACATATGTCTCATGGATCTATCTTATAAAAAGATGTATAAAACCCAGCTAGTTCTTGCAATGGCAAAGAAAAGAAAAACATATTTTCTGATAAAATATTAGTTTGCATGTATGTTTTAAATGTTAAAATGAATTCAAGAGTTCCACTAAATTGGCAGGTAGGTAGATTGCTAATTATTCATTTTTGAAAAACTTAGAATGAATTTCATTATAAGCTACTGGAAATATTTTTGACTGGGCCTTATTTTGTAATTATAAGTGTCATGGGGGAATACGTTTCAGGAAAACTGAACTGAGTAGTGCATACAAATAGATAAAATCTAAAAATCTTTCCATGCAATTTTAACTTTCTATGTTTTCATTTTTTCGTATGATAATCCAGTGTGTATCAGTAACCCAAAATAAAAAAAAATGTGTAGAATTTTCATATGCAAAAGAGGAAAAATTATTGAGTGGATTTGTATTGCATGATATTTTAATTTTTTTAAAAAAAATAATTGTTTTGAAGATTTAAAAAATACAGTAGTAGTAGTATGTAGTAGTAAAAGTAAATACACAGTAAACTCAGAGAAACAGAACGAATAAAAAGTGCAAACAGAAAAAGAAAGAAGAAAGTAAGGTAAGGTTGATATTATAAGTACTAATTTCTGGTGTAATTCTTCAAAAATCTAGATTTTTTTTTAATGTTACAATGTTTTGTGTCATTTTATAAATCCCTCTACTAATCAAAAGCCAAAGGAAAGTCTATACTTTTCTATTTTTTCCCCCTTTACTTTTCTGCCTGGAATCTTTAATCCCCTCTAGTGTTTCACTTCTGAAATCAGACAGAAATCTGACTTAAGACAGACAAACAATTTGGTTCCTACAAAAAGCTTTTAATTTCATATAATTATTTCCTTCACAGTTGTGAGCATGATGGCTGATTCCATTATCTCCTGGCACTCAAGCCCATGGGAGTCTGCTGTCTTGCAGTGTCTTCTTGAGGAGCAGCCATATGCCATCTTCTCTTTATCCATAGAGGTTCCAAATATCTAGTCTACTCACTGGTACTTCTTTCTTTGACCTGCTCATCAACTCAATTCACCATGATCACCACCACTACCCCAGCAAGTCTTGATATTTTTAACATTTTTAGTTTAAAGTGGCAGAAAGCCTTAACTTTCCTCACATATGTTTCAACCATGACAGCAACAAGTGCTGTTTTCCGGTGGAAGAGAAGCTATGTTGGCTGAATTTGCAAATCTCTATTTGCATGAGAAAAGAAAGGAGGAGGAGTAAAGCAAGGTTGGGGAATGCCATTTTAAGTGTCATTTCTAGCAGCTAAAGACCCACATCTATTACTATAACTTCACTGATTAGTCTAGGGGATCAGAGAATTGACAGCAGTATTCCCTCTTTTCTTCCCTATGATTAAAGCTACTCCCCTTGCATCATCTAATCCACCAGTGAGTAGGCAGTTCTGGAAATCTGTGGACAGGAGTAAAAAATGCACCTAAACAGCCCTGTTATCAAGTGCTGCTCTTCCTGCTTTCCTTGGGCTGGCGTAGGCAGTTTTTCCCTGGAGTAGGAACTGAGGAGTATCATCAGGTTTCCAATAGAAGCTGGGTAGATTCCCACCCTTAACATTATCTCTGTGTAACAGCCTGCTTCTGTGATAGATCTGAAGTGTCTTGAAGGTAATTTTATCCACTTACAGTATATCCTCTAAATAAGGTTGATGAAGCATCTCCTATGATTAGTGGGTTGTGCAGAAGAACCCTGGGTCTCCTCAAAAAACTACTTGAGATTTCTTCTTGAACATTATCAAGTGAATTTTGTTAATGCTGCATTAGAATATTGCTTTAACTGCCCAGCTCAGCTTTTCATCCCAAAGCATCTTTGTTGTCAACTGGGCACAGTAACAGGAACAAAGGACCATGTGAGGGAAATCAAAGAAATTGTTTCTTTTGTAATGACTGTTCTTCTAACTAAAAATGACATATGGCATTATATTATGCCCATACTTCATTAACATTCTCAGTGCTGATGCAAAGGGAGGAGGTGAGTTACAGTAGTTTTTTGCTGCAGTTTCTTTCCTTTCCATTTTTCCAGGCCTTTATGTGGCTGTAAGTCATTTTTATAGGGGGAAGACCTGGTAGAATTAATACCTATTTTCTCCAAAGAATTATGTTTTGTATTCTTTGCAACAATTTGGAGTTGCATGAAACTCAAATGTGTGTGTGTGTTCATATTCAATTGAAATAGTCTAAGTATCATACTAAATTTGCAGAATGGTTAAACAGTGACATTAAACATATACTTACACTCATATAATATCCTTTTATTGAGGACATTAACATAGAAATATCCATGAGGTCAAAAAGGGTCTAATCTCTGAAAGACCAATCAACAGCTTCATATTTTTTTGGGTTTAGTCATGATTTTATCTTGTATTCAGAGATTATTCAGGATCACCAGCCAAACTGTTAAACTAAAATCCATCTCCTAATTTTGTCATTCATTTTACAGTTGTTAATTGAGAAAAAAATATTTCAGCATATTTTCAAGTAAAGATTCAGTCCAAGCAGGAAGACACTTATGTATGCACTGATCCTTGTAAGCCTTAATAGATCATATCCAATAACATTTCTACTCATGTGTGTATTGACTGCATTAGGCAGTATCTCTGAGCACAAGGTGTCAGGAAAAATTTAGAGAGTCATATCTATAAACTCACAAGGTAAGCATGAACACATTCTTTCTTTTTTAACTTAATTATTCTTTCACACTATAATTTGGGATATTTCAATTAAGTCTAATTTAGAAACATGTAGGTTATGAAGGAATGTTATTAGAAATGCCTTGTTTTCTTTTTAACATAAAATGTTTGAGATTAGGATCTTGAATTATGCATGAAAAATGGGGCAATAATTTCTCAGTCCGTATGGAACAATTCTTCAGAAATATGTCAGCAATATGAATATTGCTCTTGTTCATTAAGACTGTTGAGAGAGCTCTCTTTGTTGCTTGAGTCTGCTGTTCTATTTCTCTTTCAGTTCATTTACATCTTTTTTTAGTGGACATTGGACCTTCAATGTCTGCGTTGTCTGTTTCTTCCCTCCCAACTATTCCTCTTAGTGCTAATACACGCTAGATACCACTGGTCATTAGGTTACCATCCTGCTAACTACTAAAATCAGCTTTTTGTCTGAGAAATGTGCTTTTCCTTTGGGGACTAACTTGCCTGTAAATTTATTTGCAGTTTGCAGTTTATAATTTGCAATTTGCCTTGTAAGCTTGAAGTTTTCTGCTATGAAAAATGCATGTATTTATAGATCCCAGAAGAACACTATAATTCAGTTCTTGCCTGACCTCTATCCATTCTTCTTTCCTGTTTTATATCCTGTTCTTGCCTTACCTAGAACTACCCTTAGGGGCTACTTCAGAATGTGAAAGTGGTTTGATCAAATCAGCATGAGCAGTTGTTTCAAGCCAGGACATTTTTCCTTAAAATTCAGTAAGATCTGATTAAAGATGCTATTGAAAATCCTCATTCTATTATTACTGAACTAAAATAGTAAGGTATTTTGGTACCTAGTTTCACTGCCTCTAACAGTCCTACCCTTGCTGTTAAAAAGTCACACCAAAGAGAGGAGTGGGACTAGTACAGTAAGCTGTTTCAAGATCTAAGATGTTACAGTGCTATTACTTGAACAACTTTTCCTGTTGTATCCAATCCAGCTACAATTTTGAACCCAGTTTCAAACAGTTTCCTGCTTTACAATTGTAAATCCGCATTCTGTTTTCTTTTCAGTATCTTTACACCCCTAATTTTAAATATCTGTTGGCTTTTACCAGCAACTCACGTGGACCAAAATCCTTCACAGCTACACAGAGAGTCCCATATTGTCTGCATCTGTACTTCCTGCTACCCTTTTGCTCCTGGGTAAATCTGCAATTTTATTTTGTGTTGATGATTTCATCCTGGCAGCAGATGGTAATGATGCTTGTGTTGAGGAGTCTATTTTTGTACAGATTTAGAAGTCCATGAAGAAAAACATAAACATTGCAATGTTTTAATTCTTGGGGTCTCTATCTGGGCTATTAGATTTCATGGGGGAAGTATTATTTTTGTTGAGTGGATGCAGGGTATTTTGCAATTATCATGTCCTCCCAATGAAAAAGAATTGTGCTTTTTCTCAGCATGGTTGAGGAAATTTGTGGCTTTCGGCGAGTAACAACAATAGAAAAAACATAAAAATAATAGCAACAGACATGTTATCAGCACCAAGATAATCACCAACAACAAGTCAACACAACAATTGCATGAGCTGGGCCATACATCTGGATCTTCAACGTACCAAAAGTCTTTAAAGCTTTATGAAAATGCAGTAGAATTAAAGTTAATCTAATCTCTGGAGAAAGAAATTCCAAAACATAAGTGCCACACAAAGTTGCAAGAGTACTGTTATTTACTTAATGGAAGAATGGGTTGTAAAAATATTAGAACTAATAAAAATGGCAAAAGTGATGTATTTGATCAGGGGAAGAAAACCAAGTGCTTTAAAAAAAATGGAAATGTAGGTGTCAGGCCAGCTCCAGTCTTCTCTCTCAGGAAAGTAAGACTCGTGACTCCATTTGTTTGAAGCAGAAGAAGTTTTACTGAAAGAAACTGGTTGCAAAATAAAAAGCTATTCTTTTCCTTTCCCACTCCTTCCCACCATGACCAGTCCCCCGGCCAGCCAATGTGATGCTGGTAAGAAGTTTTGAGAAACTCTGAGGTGTCAAACTGGTAACATTCCATTCTCAGGGCAAACAGCATTGAAGATCCTGGTAAAAGCCGGTTTAGGGGAGATCTGGTCTTCTTCCATTTTCACTCCCCCCTCCCTATTTCCCACGTTTGACATTATAGCAATAGCACCCCTTCCTTCCCCATTCTTAATGGCAGGACCACCAGCAAGGCGCAGACTGAGCCCAAGGGAGTCCCTTCATACCCACAAGAAATCTAAGTCCAGCCTGCTTAAATTCAATTGTCTCTTTTCTACTGCCAATTTGCCTTGACCAATAGGAATCCAGTACTTGACTGGTGTTGACAACACAAAACTTTTAAAAACAGCAGTTACTGCAAGCATGTTGATAGCTAACATGGCCAAAATAAAAACCTGTCACACATCATGATTCCTAAATGCCTTCTTAATTTTATAAATTTTATAAAACATATAAAACTGGCATTCTCTATGGTGGGGTGAGGAGTTTGGGATTCTCTCCCCCAAACCCCTAATATCACTTCTAGGCACATTCTGAAGACCTATTATCTGCTCATGCCTTCCCTGTATAAATAACTTATATGTCATGGTTCCGACTAATGACGATTCTGGTTCTGGACGGTGGCCATGGAAGTCGGAATCCGCTAAGGAATCAACTAGCCCTGAAAATGGATGGCGCTGGAGCGTCGGGCCCATACCCGGCCGTCGCCAGCAAAGCGCGTCCCGGGGGCTAATATTCAATATTAGCAGCGTTGACATCATACACCACCCATAATGCTTTACAGCACTCTGGGCAGTTTAAAATTTCAGCCTATTGCCCCCAACAATCTGAGTCCTAATTTTACCAACCTCTGAAGGTTGAAAGGCTGAGTCCACCTTAAGTCGGTCAAAATCAAACTCCTGGCTGTGGGCAGAGTTTGCCAGCAATGCTGCATTCTAACCACTATGCCACAATTTAAATGTTAAATGAATAATTATTTTTAATTTTGGTTTTTCTCTTTCTCCTTTTTAATGAATATGTTTTATGTTGGTTACATTTGTATTATATTTGATCATTCTTATTACAAACTGCTTCAAGACATGGTTGTGTGGGAAATAGTATAGAAATATATCAGATAAATAGATGGAAAATAATTGAGGTCTGAGACTGCAGTTCTAAGCATATTTACAAGAAAGTGCATCCCATTGAAGGGACTTATTTCTGAATAAGAACATTGAGAACTGATCTGGAAAATGACTAAGACTTGAGAGGAATTGTGCTATTGTTGTCAGAGATCATGAAACATGAAATGAAGGACTTCTAGATAGTCATCAGCATGTCAAGATAACACCAGGATTCTCAGTAATGACTTGATTTACCAGCACATGTTGACAGAACTAAAATAGAGTTTGTATAAATGCCAAAAAAATATATACAATCATCTCTGCAACTGCATAACAGAAGAAGAGTCAGCATTTATTTTGGGTATTTAAGGTTCATCTTTTCATTTATAGATTCACAGAATATGGAGAATTTACAGTATAACATCTCATTGCCTGCAATGATTAACTGCTAATTGTAGAACCTATAAATACAGCTACGTCTATATTGTGCCAGTTGCAGTATAGTATAACTTTAAGTTGATTTTTGTTTTCAAAAGTCTAATTCATTAAATAAGATCTGTGAGTAGAATTAGCTGAATATAGTTTTCAAATGTCAGCTAGCAAAGAAGTTACTATGTAACAATTGTTAATATGAGAAAAATTGACAAATAATGCACAAAATGAAATTCAATAACAATTTTATGGAGACTTACTTAGCCTCCTAATATGTCTTCTCATACCAAAATGTCTTTACAAAATTATGAATGTCTTTACAAAATTATGTGCAGTGATATATTTTTAAAAATTACTTTTTACAGTACACATTTTAATATTGTATTCCAATATCTCTTGAGTAAAAGCTGCATAAAATGATAAATTTGTTGACCAATAGAACAAGAGCTTATTTGCATAATACTTAAAAACTAACATAAATATGTTCTTTCACACATCTCTTTCTCTCTCTTATATGCATATATATTCAGCTATTATTATGGAATCATTTTATTCATATACATAAGAGGCAAAGATTCTAGAAAATCCTATGCACCTAATTATGATGAAATAATGGACTAAGAAAATAACTATTATTACTGTAAGAGATGATCAGGCTGAGCTTGAGGGAGGGGTCAAACATGTCATCGTTCTTGAGTCCCTATGCAACCACAAGAGATCTAAGTCCAGCCGACCTTGAATTCCTTTCTATTCTTAACTCCCACAAATTTCCCTTGACCTAAGTTAGTAGCTCAGATTCTTGTAGAGAGCTTAAACGTGCAATAAATCTTTATACTCATTTGAACTGCCTGAATCTCCTGTTTTCCCCGGCACTTGACAATTACATTCCTAATATCATAGCTTTTTTTTTTTTCCAGGAAAAGAGTATTTCACTTTAAAATTGTGCACTTGGCATATTATGGTATATTATTCCATCTGAATATTATATCACCTACAATGAAAAAAATAATTATGGATGATTTATTATATTTGTTAAATGTATCTTCTACCTTTAATCCAGGAACTCAGTCTGGTGTATTTAGCATTCTCTCCTCTCTTTTTCCCCCTCCAGAATAAGATGAAAGAAGACATTTTAACAAATATCACATAAGACAATAAACTTTGAAAAGATTTGGCCCATTAGGGAAGTGGGATATCTTTCTAGGCTATCAGTGATTAACCTCCAAAGCAGAAGATTAACTATGATGTCCTGCCAATAATATTAAAACAACACCTTCCCTCTGAAATAAGCTTACCCATGAGATGGTTCCATTCTCTTGATGTTTTGAAAAGCATCTGTCAAGGACAAGTAAACCACCTTTAGGTTACATAACTCTATTTTTATAGTTGTTATTCCTGTCCAGAGTTGTCATCATTAGCATCTTTTGCTCCTTTATTTTCATTTATTATGGTACTTTTATTCTTGTTTTTAATACTTTTGACCTATAAATCACCTACAGTCATTGGGAGTTGAACAGTGTATATATATATAAACAAATAACATACTCCAGGAGTAAAATAGGTCTGCAAAAATATGAATGACCACTAGATGGAAGAAAAAAATTAAGAATGTTGTGTATCTATGCTCCCATCTAGAAATTGTTTGTTTTTTACTGCACTGATGTGATAGCACTAGTTGTGGAAAAAGCACAGATGATACTGTAATTAAGCTCACATTGTAGAGCAGACATGTCAAACTCGCGACATCACGTGACGTCGCATGACGTATCAGAGCTTTTTTGCCATTGATGGCAATGAGGTGGGCGCGGCTCCGGTACGATGAAACCGGTCCACGGGCCGTCAGTTTGACACCCCTGTTGTAGAGAGTAATGAAGATGACCTTGACAGAGCTAGGCTAGATCCATTACTAAAGGAATACGGGGGAAAAAACCTGGCTTAAGTCCAAAACAAGAAGGTATGCCAAGTGACTCAGACATATCTTTAATTCACATGAGTATTTCATTATTATACCCAGACTCAATAAAAGCAGTATTAGCTTTCCTGTGAACCTGATTTCTTGGTTTGGTCTACTCAGTGGGGTTGACATCAATGTTGCAAGTTTCATTATGCTGTACCTCTTCCTCCTTCTTTGAGTTCAGTGAAATAGGGACAGTTATGTTTAAGCTATATTTTATTTCAACTATGGACTTAAAATGTGTTTTACTCTCTTGCCTATATAGGATCTTGCATATTTCCACAAAGGTCAGCCTCCTTATTCTCTAAAATAATTTGGATTCTATTTGGTTGAGAAATTGGGATAATAAAGGATTGTCCAATCAAACATATTGAATATCTAAATATGTTTGGTAGTAGTAGTGTCCATTCAGTGATAGCAAAAAAATTGGAATGGCATTAACCTTTCTTTTGAGTTCAAGAGTTCATTTATGGAAAAGGGACTTGGAGGAGAATAGAATTAAACCTGGTGTCAGCAGCATGCACAGAGAGTCAAAGCAGGCATGATAGAATTGCCATTTACACATGCATTTAGCATGAACACATACACAAAGGGGCTAAAATAAATCTGTCAGATGAATCATATTCTAAAGTAGAATCCTGGGACTACATATATTTACTTTAATATCTAGACATCCTGATGTAAAAAGCATTTATATCAGATTTTCTGACTAGGCTTTAGCTAAGGGACTAATTTTTGGAATCACACATGTCATGTTCAGTTCAACCCAGAACTGAGTCAAAACTTTACAGAAAATATTTTTCTTTCCTCAAGAAACAAAAAGCCAGTTTGGAAATTATCTGTTTCCCTTTATTTTGGAAGGAGGAGAAGTAGATCCCCTAAAACAGTGGTTCTCAACCTGTGGGTCGGGACCCCATTTGGGGTCGATCGACCATTTCACGGGGGTCGCCAAGCAAGGCTGTCCGCCATTTTTTTTGTCCGCCATTTTTTGTCCGCCATTTTTTCCCCTTTTCCGGCGGGTGCCTTACCTCCCTTGGGCTGGGCCAGCTGGTGGTCGGCCTGCTCCGTCTCTGCCGCTTACCAGCTATGCCTCGGCCGGCGCAGGGGGCAGAACCACGCATGTGCGGCGCTCCCGGGCAGGGAAAGTCCTCAACTTACGAACGGTTGGGTAGTCCTCGACTTACGAACAGTTTAGTCCTCGACTTATGACCGGTTGAGTCCTCGACTTACGACCGGTTGGGGTCACGGCATTAAAAAGGTTGAGAACCACTGCCCTAAAATATCAACATTATTCATAGAAATACTATTGGATAAAAATTAAATGGAAATTGAAGAAAAACCTTAAATGTGCTTAACTCTCAGGTTAATATTTGATATTATTTTGCATGTTGAACAATTCTGGAATTAACAAGATAAGCAGAAGACAGGTTTTTATTCACTGAAAGAAGCACTTATTTTAAACCATCAAAATAACAGTAATTTGTCAATCTTTGTCACTGGTAAGTGACATATGAGAACAATGATACTATATATCATCTATCATTTGATGAAAGAGCAAATACTCTAACTGAATTTTTTTTTCTAAAAAAACTGGTTTGAACACATCTTTAATCTGAGGCAATGTAATTTTTAAACACCTTAAAATTTACAATGGCACATTATATTTTTTAATGCAGAAATGTACATAATAGACAAAACATAATGTTTAATGGTTTCTGACCCATTATTCTATTCTATTCTATTCTATTCTATTCTATTCTATTCTATTCTATTCTATTCATCAAGATGATATTGAAGATTCCCCCTTCCACTCCATTTTTCATCATTTCTTACCTCAGGAATCCATCATTTAATTAAGGGAAAATTAAGTTTAAGATAGACAATAGCAAACCAGTTATTAGTTCAAATGTTTTGGTAATGCTGATTATCAAAGATTACCAAGACTATGGTGTTAGGAAAGATTGAAGACAAAAGGAGAAAGGGACAGCAAAGGATAAGATGGTTAGACAGTGTTATCGACACAATTAATTTGGGCAAACTCCAGAAGACAGTAGAGGACAGGGGAGCTTGGCAAGCCCCAAGTCTATGGGGTTGTGAAGACTCAGACATGACTTATGATCGAACAACAACTATCAGCTTCCACCTCATCGGTCTGACAACAACAATGCTAAGAAATTTCATGGAGATTTTTTTCCCCAAAACAATTGCAGTCTAGAAAAATAATTAAGAAACTTGCGTGTTTCTAACTTACTTTAGCCCTAGGAAGAAGGCAATGGCAAACTGCTTCTGGAAAACCTTGCCAAGTAAACTGCAGGGATTTGCCCAGGCAATCTCAGAGAACTGGACATGATTGAACAGAAAAAAAAAAAAGTGAAAAGCAGACTAGATCAGCAGCTTTCCCTATGGCCATTAGTTTAACAACAGTGAGAACAAAGATAAAGAACCCCATGTCATTCCTAAATTAAGCTATTAAGCCCTTAAAGCATGAAGGCAATACAGGAATTTATTGGCAAGTTTTGAGTTTAATACAGACAGCAAATAACTGGATCAAGCAACTTGTCTGAGATTTCTTTTGCTCCCTCTTGCTCAAATCTTTTTCTGCTTGATTCTTGTTGATGGGTCTACTAAACATACCTCTATTTAATCTTTTTTTCAGATAATTTTAAGTATTAGATTCCATGATTGCTCCTATTTAACTGCAAGCATATTTAAACCAAAAATCCATACTCAAGAAATACATGTTGTGTTTATATTATTTTCTATAGATATTGACATGCATATGTTCCAGCTAGTCTCATGTAGATATTACACCTTCCTTGACTCCTATAAGGCTATGATGTTATTGAGCTTGATATATATTAATAGGAGCTACAGAGAAACTGTAGATATAATTAGCCATTCATACAATTTGAATTTACCAAAGTTTTAAATATATCAATGTATATTGAGGCAGGAGAATGTTTTAAATCAAAGCCTCGTGGATTCTGCTTTGACTTTGACTCAGTTATTACTCTTACCTACAATTCTGAAATCCAAAATGTGTAAAATTATCTACTGTTACCTACTTTTATGTCAAGAATCTTTAGAAAGTAATGAATCTTGCATAACTGCAATGCAAAAGCAGAGATCAGAACAGGTTTGCTTGAAAGATTCTTTAATCTGAGAAACCCTTTTTACAAACTTCGTCTGAATATGTAATGAAACCAAGGCCAACTTAATTTTGTGTGATTTCAGTGTTCAAATTTAGATGACTGTGAAAGTTCTCATACCTTTCAAGTGTAGGACATTGTATGTTATAGAGAATCAAATCAGGGACACAGTCACATAACAGGTTTTCTTACTGTAATTCACCAAAATGAATCAGAAATATACATGAGCTTGAAAAGGTAACTGATGAGTGATCTTTGAATGGTAAAATACATGCTTTTATTTCTTACCTGAGAAATCTAGCATTTAGCTAAGGGAAAGCGAAGTTCAAGATAGACCATAGCAAGCCAGTTGCTTGTCAAACTTTTAATGTCATTCCTTAGTTCCCATAAGGACTAAAATAAATTTCCTCAGTGATAATTACTGTTGCATTTTATAAATCAGAAGCATCCCCTTGAATGGGACTTTTTTTTTTATTTAGGAAATGCTATTTTGTGAATATGACCTAAAATTGTTGGACAATATTGAGCTTCAAGGTTCAGTGACTGTGGTCTAGACAATAGATTTCCTGATGTTTCGGCAGAGGCAAGGTGAAGATTTTATTACCAGAAACACACTGGATATGCTACTTGCATAGGAATATAACCAGGAAAAAGCTTTTGTACTTGTGACTATACAAGCTTTTTTATATTGATGAAATTTAAAGACAGGCAAACCTTTTGAAATAGCAGACCTTGTGATCTCTCAAATACAATCATTGCATTTTCAATTTTGCCAGTACTAAATTCAAACTATCCCTTGTGTTTGTGTTTCATTTTATTTTTAAACTGAGTGACATTAGTAATACTTTTTCCTGGTATCCATTTCTCCTAATTTAATCTTTCTATTTGTTAGTTTTGGAATATTCCGAGAAGCCAGAATTAGTGGTCCTGTTTGTTGGAAAAATTCTCTGAATATCCAAGAACTAACATAGTGAGAACTCTTACCAGGAAGTAGATTCATAGGGTCTGACAACAGTGAACAATAGTGGAAACTCAGAAATCAGTTGGATGAAAGAGGGGCTGCTATCAGGAAAATTCCTGATGAGGTCTAAAGTTTTGCATAATTATATCCTAGCAAAATACAAACAGCTTAGCCTCAGCTGTGCCTAGGTGGAGAGTGCAGAAGTCCTGAGTATTTAAGGCTGCCTCAGAAGACATGTTCCTTGCTGCAGCTATAATGTATGTTGTTTGTAGAATGAAAAAGGCAACTGAACAAATGTTCTTTTAGTCTGGATTATGATAATGTCAGAGGCCTGCTGTTACAAGGATATTTGAGTTCCTTTAACAGATTTACTTTGTGACAGACCAATTTAAAAGATTGTTGGAGATATATTGTGACTGATTGAATTTAAAGGTTTTTTTTCTTCAATAAGTGGTGAAAGCAAGTCCTATGTTGCACTATTGGTGTTTTTCAAGCATTTTTTTGCATGCTTTGCATACTTAAGTGAGCACAGTCCTTTACCATTTTTGTCTGCATTTCTTGTTTTAAAATCTAAATGTTTCAAATGTTTGGAGAACCACATCTCTAAAAACATCAGTCTGTGTTTTGTTTATGAATGGCTAAATCAAGTAGATTCTCATTAAATAGTGACCCCAAAATATTTCCACCCCATCTTTAATAACACATTTTATCCTGATGGACGGTACTCCTCCAAGACTTAAGGTGAAGTCTTTTCCGCTTATGATACCTGTGTCTTCCATCATGGCAACAGCTGAATGGAATTCTGTTCATGCAAATCATATGTACCTTGTGTCTCCTTAAACAGGATTTCCCCTGTACATTGCCTTCCAATCACTGTTCATTTTGATATGTTATCTTAGCTTCCTTTTTTTTTCTTACCCTTTTCATTCTGCTTTGTGTATGTCTGTTTCTGAAAAAAAAACTATGTTATAAACAATGCATTTAGGGGGAAAAATGGGAAGGGAAACCACCTGAGAGCAATATCTATATTATACTAGTGAAGATAAATTTTAAAGGCAAAGAGAAAAAAGAGACCGGAAATAAGATTAGTGAAAACATTATTTTGTGTCAGCTCACTGACAGAAACTTATATTTTATAGCAGTCCTTTTTTTCTCCCTCTCTTTTTCATCCAGCCACATTTGCACCAAACCTCTACCGATGAATTTTAGCTTTTGGCATCATATAATGATCAGAATGTAAAATGAAAAGTTCATATAAGGCAATCTACTTTCTAGAATTCTGAATGAACTGCCACGTACCTTAAGTTATTGTAAATTAGGACAATTTAGATATTTTAAAATTAAAATACAATTTAATGCAAATGAAGTTCCTTCCACATTTGTGGCACATGCATAATCCCATTTTTGAACAGCATATACTGTATATATATACACACACACACAAAAAGAATTATATGAATTGAACATCTATTTCTAATTTTCTCTTGAATAAATAGATTTCAAAGACATCAATTTCAGTTAATTATATGTCTAATTAAAACATAAAATTGCTACATATAAAAAAATTCTCTTTTTACCCCTTTTTACCTCTTTTTACCCCTTTTTACCTCTTAATTCTTCAATTACTGATCTCTTGAAATAAATAATATAAAAGCTTATTACCAGACATTAAATCAGGATGTTATCTGGAGTCCTGAGATCATTGTTCTGCTTGAAATCCCTCCAAATGCCGAGGAAATTATGTTTTCAACATGTTTACAAACCTACATGAAGTACAATTATTAAAAACACTGAAATAATAATTTTACAATCTTACAATGTTAGGTAGACTTCTTCATATTTTAAATCATTAGTATAAGTAATGATTAGTAATGAGTATTATAAGGCATTTCATCAGATTATTCCTTAGTGTCCTTCAGAGTTCAACCTTTTGCCTGAAGCCTGTCTAAATTTAGAGAAATCCATTATGTGGAATAATAATCCATGCTATCTCAGCCCTCCCCCGCCCCCCATTCTGCAATGCAGTGCCTCAGTAAATTCTTCCTTTCTGATCTTTAAAGAAGTGGAAATAGAAATAGTTATTGAAATTAAATCCTATCTATGCATAATTGTATCTCTCAATGGAATGGAAATTTGCAAAGATATCTGCAGTAATACAATGATAAACTACGAAGTGCAAGAGATGGGACTAAGCTTCATACAGTGGTTACTAGCACACCAAGGGACTGCTATTGCTATTGCAAGGGATTCCAAGGTCTTTAGTTTATTTTTTACAAACCATATTTATCAAAAAGGAAAACAAGTTTATATTCTATAAATAATTAACTCTGCATGGGATGAATATTGTGAGGCACAAATAACTAGGAGCATTCATAGGGTTCAAAGCACAGAAGAGTTTATTGTTGCTACCGATCATGTTTCCCTAAAAATAAGACCCACCCAGAAAAATAAGCCCTAGCCTGATTTTTAGCATTTGCTTAATATAAGCCCTATCCTGAAAATAAGCCCTAGTTAAGAGCTTGCCCACTCTGTCCCACTGTGGTTGCTCACTGCTGCAATGGAGCAGGAGAGTGTGCGTTGCACCAGTGCTGCCGCCATGAGTTGAGGTGAGGCAGGTGGGGGTGGAGCTGCCCCACATGCCTCATACATGCTTACCTCAGGGCCCCCACAGCTAGGCCACTCCCCACTTGGTGACCTTCACCTGCCCGTTCAATGACCTGACTGCCCACCCAACTCTTCCCTTTTCCTCCCCTCCTGAATGGACTGCCATGCTATGGAGAATGGGTGGGAAAGGCTCAGTCTCCTTACTCGGTACCCCTCCACCATTTCAGAGCCAGGGGAAGTGATGGTGAAAGACTCTGCTGCCACTGCACAACAGTCGCAACTGCTGCTGGAGGTGCTTTCTTCGGTCCCAGTCACCCCTGCTTTGCCCCACAGATCACCTGCCCAGCAGCATCTGCCACCTCCTCCTCCGCCAAGAGCTTGCCCACTCTGTGGCTTGCCCCATGACCGGGTGGCGTAAGCCTCCCCTGCTTCCTCCCTCCATCTGCCAGATGTCAGACATCCTCCCAAAATAAGCCCTAATGGGTCTTTTGGTCCAATATACAGGACAGTGGTGAGATTCAAATATGTGAACAACCAGTTCTCTATATGGATACTGCTTCCAGAAGTCCATTCTGGGTCTGTGCAACAAAAAATTAGCTACTGGTTTTACTGAACTGGTGTGAACTGGCTGAATCCCACCACTGAAACAGGATATATAATAGTCAACACAGTCAATGTTAAATTGGTATTAAATAAGAGTCAATGGAATTCATGGGCGACTGGACTTTGGTCTCTTGTGACAACACAATGATTCCAAACTGATGAGATATTTTACTCTACCTTCTACCTGTGCCTGCTCTTCTCCTACAAGTATCTTGATATCCTTCAGAGAAATTGAAAATATTAAAATATTAGGTATTAATTGACATGGTGGCAGATATTGCTGCTAAAAATCATGCCTGCCTTTGAAACTTAGTTTGGAAACCAAGGAAAGATTATTTGCCTGGTGATTTTAATTCTTAATTGTAAGCCATAAACAGATTTCCTCTTTTCTAGGTTTCCTAGGACAGTTACTTCTTCCAATTGCCTATATTTGTTTCTATTATTTTATTTCCCTTCCCTGGACAGCTACTCCTTTCACTTCTCCCATTTCTGTTCTGTTTCCCTTTGTATGCTAGAAACAGGGAAGGAAATGTGTCTATTTGTGTGTTTCTGTTTGCAAGACTAGCTCATATTGGATTGAGAAAGATTGACATCTACACCTGGAGATCAATTCATTTTATAAATGTTATAAACTTATTTTACAGAAAATATTCATAATTAATATAGGATTTATTTGTCTGGTCCTTGAATTGACTTTGAATTGCTAAATTGAGGTAGCAAGGTGAGGAAGCTGAGCTACACAGGGATTTTTTTTTCTGTTTTGTAGTTTTCTTCATTTTTCTCTTCCTGGAGATCAGGTTAGTCTATATTAAGGACCAGTTTTTTTCAGCTAAATGGAATGTGTGTATATATTATGTTTATATTAATAAATTTAAGTTTCAGTAGTTGAAACAAAATGTACATTGACACTAATTAAAATGCTTGGTGAAAGGAAATTTAAGATGCATGAACTCTAAAAATGACTTTTAAATGGTAGCCTTTAATGTGAATTTATTGAATTGTAGCTTATAACATTATTGTCAATTGCCAAGGAAATCAGAAGAACCAGGCAGTTCAAATGGGTGATTTATTGATTTATTGTAAGCTTAAGCTCTCTATAAGGATCTGAACTACTAACAGTTAAAACAATTTGGCGGTAGATAAAAGTCAAAGGAATTCAAGGTGGCTTGGACTTAGATCTCTTATTGGCACAAAGGGTCTGGTCATATTTTACACTTGTTATATTGAAACAATAAAAATTAAATTAAATCAAATTCTTAGTATTCCAAATTTCTGCTTCTTTGTAATATTTCCTCTACCTTTCAAAGCATGATTTCTGATATGCCACTTGATGATCAAGCATGATGATCAAACAACCAAGGTTCTTGGTTACATACCCATGCTCTATTGAATAGGGATATGATGCCCACATCATCTATCTCTCATTCCTTCCCAATAGTATCAAAAGAAAATCATAGGACATAGTGTAAAACTTTGATGCAGAGTTTTCAAGATACATGCTCACTGAAAAAAATGTGGAAACAGTCTTGATTTTTTCATTTTCAACTCCTAAGTATCCCTGTGCTATATTTCTCTCCATTGCCAAAAAGTTTTCTTCCTGACTAGAAGTCAAGAAATTAAATTTCTATTCCAAGCTTTCAGCCCTCCAAACCTTGTCCAATGTCAACGAAACTGTATACTGGGCCTTCTCAACAGCATAATTTTCTGTCAGAGACTTGAGGTGACCTAGTAGGCCTTTTCAACTTTGAAAGTATGCATGTGTTTATAGCCACAGGCTGCAAGTTAAAAAGAAGTAATTATATAGAACATTTAAAATGTCAGAGGTACTTTGAACCACTACTTCTCATACTTTGCCAACTATGAACACACATTTGAAAGAATGTTTTTGTTTTTAATTTGGCAGAAGCTGTTGAATAAACTCCTGGAAAGAGATTTAACTTCTTTCCAATCCAAAAATGTATTCCAATAAACTGCTGTTCCTAGCCTTATCATTAGAATTTTTCTTTGATCAGAGCAAAGGGAGTAGATGCTTGGGGTTTTTTATAAGTATAAAAAGCCACCTATATTTTAGATAATATTGCCTCAGAATCTCCAGATTTACTCCAATTCTATGTGTATGATTCTATATGGCACCACAGAAAAAAATGCAACATTCATAGAGAGGTACCAATTCACTTTCTTGAGAAACTTGCCGTTTTTTGTTAAATTTCTATCCCTTATATATGTGATAAAACCGTATTATGTGGAAATTGAGGCAATCAGATCCCCCTTTAATCAGATTTTCCCTCTAGAACAGTTTTCTTCCTTTTAGCTCAGTTTTTCTCACTAGCTCAATTGACACCCATTTTATTTCTTATAACTTGTCCACTTAGAAATACCTTAGCTCCTTAAGAGGGATACCATTTTCTCAAGTAATAAGAGAACTAGGTGTGAACTTATTAACCAAAGACCAATAATCAGATATCTCACCAAAGCTGCTTTTATTAAACTTAAAGTGTCAATAAATAATATTTTTTCTGAGGTAAGAGATACATAAGCATATGGTTACAGAGTTGCTCACAATTTTCTTTATCAGAACTTTTGTTTTTTTAGGGTATATTTTCACAACATTTGATTTTTTAAAAACACTGTTACTGTAATTAAACTTTCTTATTCCTGAGTACTTGAGTGTTCCTTCCAGACTTTTTTTCCAGGTTTGATTTAGCTCTCTTATAATTCCAGGGGAATATTTCTGCCTTAGTCATTCCTAAATCTTATTAAACAATTTAAAACTTTTTTCAAGTTAAAACCTTGCTGCCCACACTCTTCAGATAGAACAGTTTTATTTTTCCCCTACTTACTTGAAAGACATTTTACTCCTCCACTCTGCCAACTATCTTCCTGAATTCCTTAGTCTTCTTGTCTATGAAAAGTATTACAGTGCCTTACTAGGTGTAACACAAGTGAGATCCATACTTATGACATTTCTTACATATTAGTGATTCTTGCCACTAATATGTCAATATTGCCATAAATAAGGTCTTTAATGTATGGGAAGAAGGTTTCAACAACTTACCTTCCCACAATCAATACAACTGATGTCTACATTGTGCAATAATGGGGAGGAGGAAAGTGTATGTCTACCTGCTAAATTTATGTAATGTTTAACATGCAAGATTGTTGTAAAACATGGTTTGCATTGAAGCAAAAATTAGTTTGAATGGATGATTGTTTACAATATTTATTTCCAAACACAGATGTTAATCATTTGCTGTATTGTTGTGAAAAAGAATGTGATTAACAAAGAGGTTTCTCTGCAAACAAAAGAACAAGGTTCAACAAGTAGTCAGTATTGTTTCAACTTTTGGTCCTCAAATTCAAAACCTGACTTCAGATTCCAACTCTCTAAAGAAAAATACTTAGGTATATGTGACACAAAAGGGTGGATTAATTTATCTGCAGAGCTTCCTTTAATTCTGGCATTCTTTCAAACCCAAGTTTGTTCCACTGATTCCACATCAGTTTGCAGTCATATTTTAATAGTTCAAGCAAAACTTCATTTGCATTTTTCTATGTATATATTTTAATTTTAAGCATATTTGTGTTTACTTCTCCTATGCTCTTTTGTACACCAATTCCCTTAATGTGCACATTTCCCAAATCATTTTTTCCAGAAAGTTCAGATATTTGTTTGCTTTTAAAATCAACCACATCCCTGAATACTAAAAACCTGGAAACTAAATTATGTTTCAGTCACCTAGCAAAGTGTAATGTTGATCAGTGTATATTAAAATGAGAACCTTTTCCCTCCAATCCTTATTTATCTCTAGGATTATTAAGGAATATGATATTTGAGATTTCTGATACAGATTGATCTGGTCTGTTTTTTTGTTTTTTTGTTTTTTGGACTAAAGGGAATTCACTACCTAGTTTTCTACCATATTTTACTGTTGTTACAGTAAACAGTTAAAAAGCAGACAAACATCTGGCAAGAAGTCAGAGGCAAATCACTTCCATATTGTGCCCCAAAATTAAATGGTCATGCCCATATAGTCACCAGACATCAGGTTTGGCTTGGTGTAATATTTACTTTGTATTATCCAAATGCTCAGAAGCATTTTTCAGCTCAAAGAATGAATGCCTGCAACTATTTTGGGAGACAGTTTTTAATAAGAATGTACATACTGTATGTATGTAGATTAATAGATGAATGCTGGAGCAGAGCAAAATACATTTCTGAATGTTTAAAAGTGATAAACATCAGAAATGAGTGTTAATTATTTCTCTATCATTTTTGTTGATAAATATTGTACAAAAAGAAGACTGCTGTTTGCCACTAGGCACAGGATGTTTTAGGCTGTCTTCTATTTTGATAAAATGATTGCAAAACTTTGATTTCTATTTTAAGTGCTTAGAGTTATTCCAGTTTTCCAATTGCTGTCTCTGTATGCAGTAGTTTAAATTAAGAGAAGAAATACTTAGTAATTTCATTGTGTTCTCTAGATAAAAAAGAGTTGATTTTATGTTATGCTATTTTTATCCTTTCCTAGTTCATTTAGGCTGAGAAATGCAACAAGGTCAGCTTGAATGGAGATTTTCTTGCACCTTATGCATAGTACATTTCTTTGTTGATATATTATTTGGAGCATTCAAGACAACACAACATCTTCTGTTTGTTCATATAAACAGTAGTACAGAAGCTAAATTGGGCTACTCATATATAGAAATAAAATACATTTTGAACTGAAAAATGTCAAATTATTTATCCAGCAGCAGAAGTGTGTTCATAAATAGCACTCGAGGAATCTGTGGTTGACTGGGTTTAAAACAAAATTTAGAGCTACATACATATCCCAGGTAGATGATGGAAAAATAATCTCATAGTGTTATTGGGAGCTGTATTCTGACAGATAGTTACTCTTTTCATGGATTGAGATGATAGAATGAAGCCATGTAGGAATGCAGGTTACAATGTTCCTGTGATCTTGTAGTATCACAGAGAAAAATACACATTGAAAAATTTATTTTATTTATTTATAAATTTATTAAATTTATATGGCACCCATGCACACTTTGGTTTTCTGTATAATTATTGGTTGTCCAACATTCACTATGCATAATAATGAAGGGAAATGTATGCATTCATTCTAATCTAGGGTTAGTGATGTGTGATTATCAAGATATATTTGGACCAAAACTTCCATCATCCTAAATTTCAGTTAGGGTTGAAATAGTTCGGTATCAAAGTAGGAGATGATGTTTATCTACATTCACCATTAAATAAAATGAAAAAAAAAGAATAACAAAGTTGCATTCTGCATCTAGAAATCATAAGGTACTTTAGTGTGTTTTGCATAAAAATCAGATTTGCAATGATGGTGTAACAAAAAGGCAAAAATACACACAAAAAACCAAAACCAAAACCCCAGAATGTAAAAGGCAGGGAACAGGATTTTATACTGGAAGTAAAGTAGCCACAACAGATAATGGAAAGACAAGGATAGCATGATTCTTTATCACAGTTCTGATGGTTACTGCCAATATGTTAGAAACTAAGTGTGTAGATTTCATTTTAAGGCCTGGGTATCCGACATTTTGGCTTATATGGCAGCACTGAGTAAAGAGGAATTATCTTGGGCCACATATAAATATATATAATATAAATTTATAGTATAAAATCACATAATGTTAAAAGTTTACAATCTTGTGGGGCCACATTGCTAGCTACCCAGGGCTGCATGCAGCTCACTGGCCATGGGTTGGATCCACCTGCTTTAAGGCTTCCAAATATTGTTAAGGTCCAAAGTGCATTTGACCTCATATCATGTGAGTTTTATTGTTGTAGTTAAATATTAGAAAGAATATTGCATATGAACGAAAAGGAGCTGCCTCACATTTTTAGCCCTTTTAGATATTCTATATAGGGTGGTCTTAGATTTTGCTAACCATAAAATTCTACGCATAGTCTAATTTTCCTTAAAGCAAATACTTACCCTTCATTGAAATATCTTTTCCTGAGGCTATGCTTCATGTGAATGGTATTCAAAAATTTCAATTATAAAGTATAATTTTAGGAAAATCTGGTCTGTTCCAGGCATTCAGATACTCACTGGTTTTTCTTCTTCAATGAGTTCATTGTCAGTCTCTCCATTCCCTGAGATCCAGCACATTGTATTTTGAGAACACTTGTTAAAATTTGGATATTTTCATGTGGATCAGGCTTGCTTATACAAATGAATAAAAAAAAAAGGCTTGTAGTGTGCATTTATAGCTGACCCGGGAACAGATAGATAATTGGCTACTTTATATTTTGCTAGTTAAACAGATGCAGAGCAAATAAAAATGACAGCCCAAACAAAGGAATAATTAACTTTTTCAACCGCATTCTCAACTTTACCAGTAGTACAAACACATTCAGTACTTAAATATAATGCTCCACCTCCACACTTTTGCTGGAATTACTTCATACATTTGTTTAGCATGGCCTTATGTTTATTTGGAATGAGACCAATGACAGAATGAACACGCTTTTCAAAGAGAAGAGAGATGGCAGCTTTTCAACTAGTTTTCTGTTAATGTTAGTGATACTGATTGAGGTACATGCATATAAATGAGCATTCTTAAATCCCTTTCATTGCACAGAATCAATTATTTGATGTCTCCCTAGATGTAAAACTATGCATTTTGTGAACAGAGGAAAGAGCACTTCAATCTATTAAAACGTTGTCATTTGATTGATGTTCAAATATTTGCGGTCTTAGAATGATGAGCTTTTTCATGAGATGCTAGAGAAAGGCAATTGGAAGAGAGAATTTTTATTTCTCTGTATGGCTTGTGTAGAGTAAATTATAAAGCAATAGGGAACCATGACTTTTAATTTATTTTTAACAATANAGGAAAGAGCACTTCAATCTATTAAAACGTTGTCATTTGATTGATGTTCAAATATTTGCGGTCTTAGAATGATGAGCTTTTTCATGAGATGCTAGAGAAAGGCAATTGGAAGAGAGAATTTTTATTTCTCTGTATGGCTTGTGTAGAGTAAATTATAAAGCAATAGGGAACCATGACTTTTAATTTATTTTTAACAATACGGAGGAGCAAGTTCATAATTGTCCCCAAAACATCCACTTTCTTTTTGACTTTCTGCTTTATGATTCTGATTCATTCAGTATTTAATAAATAATTATGATTTGTTTGATAGATAAGCATATACAGTTAAGCTTTCATATACACATCTATCCAAATTGATTGCCTTGGATTTAATCTATAATCAACTAAAGCATTATAGAGAAATTGCTGCCATATGTTTCAGAACATTTCTTGTCAATAATACTGTTGATTAGAATTTATGATTATTGTTCAGCAAAACCTCCTCATGCCTCAAGTTGCTCTTTTTTTCCTTAATGCATCAGAAAAGAGTATATATATGCCATCAGTTAATGAAATTGACATCTCTGAATTATTTTTGGGTTTTTACAAGAGGTTATTTTGAAAATCTGGAATCATATGTTATTTTAATTTTTGAATCATCCATGTATTAATATCAGATTAACCAGTCTGACTTAAAATCAGAATGGACAGTCTATTCAACTTTCTTTCCACCTTTCCTATCATTAGAGCCTTTTCCAGAAGTAGTTCTTTGCATAATATGTCCAAAATAGGATACTTTGAGACTGGTTATTTATATCTTGAGTGAGAACTGTGATTTATTTGATGGTCCACTTGTTTGTTTATTTGGCTGATGTCAACATGGGCAGAAAATTCTTAATAGGTCACATCTGTCAATTTAGTTATTTGAATTACTGCCAATATGTGATAATTATCCATAGTCAAGAATGTGGATACTTGGCCTCATATGCAGGCTTTATATATATTATTCATAAGCTATTGCTTTTTCCAAAATTAATTGTATCAAACTCAAATGGCTTAGTTCAAGATTAGAGTTGACATGGAGCTGTTGATAAATAAATGGAGGGAATAAAATAAACCAGTTAGGCAGCTCCACACCAAAAAAGTTGGAAATGAACTAAATCAAGAGTCAAACTTGACTTATGGTATTTGTATCTATGCATTATGGAAATTGGCTTGCTACTATCTTGTTCCAGAATTATTTTGTTTCTATTTTAACCAATTGAGAATTTTTAGATTATTCCTACTTAGCTTCTGAGATTAGCTAAATTAGCCAAAATAATTATATATAGCCATGATTAGCTGATATTTAGTAATTTTTTTTCTAACAAATTGATGTTTAACATGGCAAATATTGGAAATGTTCTTGGAGCTACACTGGGATTTTACAGGGAAGGTGCAAGGTTCCAAGTTCTTGGCCTATCTAAGTAAGACAATCACGTAGTATCTCTGTTGTCTACACCAGTATTTCTCAACTTTAGTAACTTTAAGCATGCTGACAGGGAATTGTAGCTTAGAATGTAGAGAAATGTGAAAGTAAAAGAATAATTGTT
>NW_015388115.1:303046-308194 GCF_001527695.2 Protobothrops mucrosquamatus
GGTGGGAGGCAATCTGTGGCAGAAGGCGGTCTCGGAGGTAACCAGGTCCAATGCCATGGTGCGCTTTGAAGATGATAATCAACACCTTGAAGCGCACCCGGAAGGCCACAGGCAGCCAGTGCAGCTCGCGCAGCAGCGGCGTTACATGGGAGCGACGAGTCGCTCCCATCACCGCCCGCGCGGCCGCATTCTGGACTAAGAACCCATATGGAATTTATATCTGGGATTGCCAAATTTTGAATGTGATAACTGTAAATACCATGTCAGATTTATTGCCACTAAAGTGATGTCCTCAATGAAACGTCATAAAGTGTTTCTCTTCAAATAATTGTTCTTTAGAAAAAAATGAAGGGGTTTCTTAATGAGGATACTGATTTTGTATTCATGCCATTCTCATTAAGAAAAGTTCTTGAGTTGGTTTGCACAGTATGAAAACATAATCAAATGGGCAAAAATAGTAGACAAGGGCAAAAATTTAGGGAAATCTGTCCCACCCACATTAGGTTTCCATTCCATTCCATTACAGTAATTGCTAATCTACGTGTATCCTACTAAAACACATATAGATTAAATGCTGCATGCAATTTTATGTCCATATGGCTTGAATAGAGGAGACAGACTGTAGAGATGAGGATATGCAATCTAATTTATTTTTTCTTTATCAGTATATGGTATCAGAGGTTATTAACCCCGATAAAGGAACTTTGAGGGAGATAAGTGGTTAAAGAACATGAAAGAAAGAAAGAAAGAAAGAAAGGAAGGAAGGAAAGAAAGAAAGAAAAAGAAAGAAAGAAAGAAAAAGAAAGAAAGAAAGAAAGAAAGAAAGAGAAAGAAAGAAAGAAAAAAGAAAGAAAGAAAGAAAGAAAGAGAGAAAGAAAGAAAGAAAGAAAGAAAGAAAGAAAGAAAGAAAGAAAGAAAGTAAGTAAGTTTGAATGTTAAAGAAACTGGGAAAGCAACTGAATGATACTTAGAAAATCTGCACATTGACAAAATTTCCATCTGTCAATTACAAAAGGCTACAGTGTTGGATCTGCACATATATTGTGCTAATATATTATGACATCTTAGGTTCTTGAGAAAAATTTGATGTGAATGAAAACCAACACCATCTAAAAACTGGGATTTCATATTGTTGTACATACAGAATAATTGTAATTTTAGATCCTAAATTTTGTAACTAAAATCAGTCAGACAAACTATGTCTAGTTGAAATGAAATGTAAATGCAATTAATAAAACACTAAAAACGTCCAAAATGTGAAAACCTATTTAGTTACAAGCAAAAATTCACGAAATTTTAAAACAGAGTTCCTGAGAACACTGATATAACAATTTGCAAATGTATTTTACAAAAATAACAGTTTTTAAAAATATATTCGTTGTCTGGACCTGTACATACTACAAAAATTAATATAGTTTTGAAATCTATATATATTATTTAGAACATGGAACATCATCAGAATTATAAGAGACCTTGGAGATCTTTTAGCAGGAGACCCTATATAATTTGAGACAAATGGCTGTCCAGTCTCTTCTAAAAAGCCTCCAGCAATGGAGCACCCACACCTTCTAAAGGCAAGCTGTTCCACTGGTTGAGTGTTTTCACTGTCAGGAAATTTCTCTTTAGTTCTAGGTTGCTTCTCTCTTTGGTTAGTTTCCATCCATTATTTTTTGTCTTGCCTTCTGGTGCTTTGGAAAATAAGTTGACCCCCTCTTCTTTGTGGCAGCACCGCAAATATTGGAACATGGTTATCATGTCACCCTTAGTCCTTCTTTTCACTAGACTAGACATACCCAATTCCTACAACTGTTCTTCATATGTTCTAACCTCAACCCCCATAATCATCTTTGTTGCTCTTCACTGCATTCTTTCCAGAGCCTCGACATCTTTCTTATATAGTGGTGATCAAAACTAGATGTAGTATTCCAAGTGTGGTCTGACCAAAGCCTTATAAAGTGGTACTAACACTTAATATGATCTTGATTCTATCCCTCTATTAATGCAGCCTAGAATAAACTACTCTCTAAGAAAACTGATTAAGACCAAGGTTACCTGGAAATAAGTATTACAAACAAAGTGCATTTGTAGATGCAGTTTGAGTAATGTTGTTGCTGATGGAGGAGAATGGAACCAAAGTGTACATTCAGCATAATGTTTTTGCTCTTAGGACAACTAACATTATTGTGATAGGTAACAGAAGTAAATAATAAGTAATAACCAATTTAGTTTCCCATAACTTGATTAGGATCATACTAATCAACTTTATCATACTAATTATGATAATGATAATGATAATTATTTATTATATTATGTATCATTATCCTACTAATACAAAATTGTGCTTGCACAAGTTGATGAGAATTCATGAGAATTCTCATCAACTTGCTTGCACAAGTTGATGAGAATTCAGAAAATAGGTGAAATGATTTAGATTTTGCACAACTTTTTTCAGAAAGAAGGAAAGATCTTGCAATGTAGATTAAGCATCTGAGGGTGTTTTCAATCTTTAACCAGATTAATTTAGATTATCCAAGAGAATTATGTGCTGGATGCTGTTTGTGAAATATAAGACAATGTTATAAAGCTAGTCAATTTGTAAAATAAAGTTTTTTGACCTAATCTAAAGCTTTTGCTTTTTTTAAAATCTCTGAGGCAAAGTTGAGTGAGAAAGAAGATGAAAATATTGATCTTTCTCAGCTAGATTTTCAATAGAAGATAATATATGCAGTCCTGGATTGACCTGTGAAGTTCTTGGTGCTCTTTAAGCTTGTTTGTTTGCATGCAGACATTTCATTACCCAACTATACATAATCATCAGTGGCAGTTAATGTAGGTTTGCAGGTAGATTTTGGCAGGTCACGATTTTTCAATTTGAAACAAATGGTGTGATTAAAAAACAAGAGGAAACAAATAATGTTATACAACCATGTTGGGTGAAATCATTGTTTGATTGAGTTCAAGTGATTGACAACTACATTAAGCACAGAAATAGTATAATTTGATATTAATTAGAATGTTTATTAGAAATTCCTATCTAAGAAAGCTGATTAAAACCAAGGTTACCTGGAAGTAAGTATTACAAACAAGGACAGGCTACTGAAGCCCCGATTTCCACTCCACTTTTTTTTACAACAATTAAATGTTAATTGTGAGCTGTTTAATTACATGCCAAAAGCAGTGCTACTTTTCTTCAAATGTCAAACTTGTATGANACATATATATATATATATATATATATATATATATATATATATATATATATAAACCCAGGACACAGAACTGTTTCTGGATCTAAGGGATGTAGGGATTTCCAGCAAGATTAGTAAAACAGGAAAATCTGACTCTTCTATGACCTATGTATCAAATAATCTGATAGAAAAGTTGCCATAGTAACTAGAAGAGAGCATATATTATTTTCTTCCATCAAGAACCATCCCATGCCTGACATGGCAAAATTGCACCTAAAAAGAAGAGGTGCATCCTAAATAAAGTTCAGCAAGCTATTACATCTTGAAATGAAGACTATTTAAACACACAGAGAATTGCTGTAATTTTATTGGTTTCACTGAGCTTTAAATTTATTAAGCTGATTCTGCAATCTGTATTTAAAGAACTGTACCCTGCCTTTTTTTCATCATGGAATTTGAACAGTACTTTTCAAGATATCTTCCATCGAGGCACAGACTACATAGTCAAGGATGTTGGCTGCTTAGCTAAGTCTACCTAAAACTCACAGACTGTATATGTCTCAGTGTTTGATTACTAAGGACACATAAAATCTGTAGGCTTCCCATTTTTTCATCTTCAGCTTTGTTACATTTTGGTTCTGTATCACATCTCATCTCATTCTATTTCTTCGTTTTCTAGAAGGAAGTTTATATATTTATATGGAAGTTTTTGCTCTATTTTTTTTTGTTTGGATTGCTAACAAAGAGTTAAAGGGAGACTGGTATAACTATTTTGAGCTAATTAGCTTTCATCAGTTACTGCTTTTCCATGAGATTTTTTTAATATGTACATACTGAAAGCATTTTCACCATTACATACACTACTTTCATTAACAGGCATATTTTTGCACATATTTTCCTTATTTGTGCGTTTTATATTAGTTTCCCTAACATGTTGTTTTAATGAAAATTGTGTTTGAAAAAATGCATCACAAAAGCCAGAAAAGTATAGATAATGAGATATAATTGCAACTGAGTTTTATATATAGGTTTGAGAAGTGTAAATGGGATATGTTCTCATTAAAAAGGAAGCCAGTTTATTTCTATCCTTAAATAATATATCCTACTATCTCTGGAAGAACTTAATTAGGGAAAAAATAAGCAAATTCCTTCCATTAGGAGGGGAGGTGGGAGAAATAACATTTTCATTAAAAACATACAAAAAAGTCTCTTTCACTTGCCTCTCCATCCTCTTCTCTCTCAGATCCCTATAGTTTTATTTTTAACCGGACTAAGAACCCATATGGAATTTATATCTGGGATTGCCAAATTTTGAATGTGATAACTGTAAATACCATGTCAGATTTATTGCCACTAAAGTGATATCCTCAATGAAACCTCATAAAGTGTTTCTCTTCAAATAATTGTTCTTTAGAAAAAAATGAAGGGATTTCTTAATGAGGATACTGATTTTGTATTCATGCCATTCTCATTAAGAAAAGTTCTTGAGTTGGTTTGCACAGTATGAAAACATAATAAAATGGGCAAAAATAGTAGACAAGGGCAAAAATTTAGGGAAATCTGTCCCACCCACATTAGGTTTCCATTCCATTCCATTACAGTAATTGCTAATCTATGTGTATCCTACTAAAACACATATAGATTAAATACTGCATGCAATTTTATGTCCATATGGCTTGAATAGAGGAGACAGACAGTAGAGATGAGGATATGCAATCTAATTTATTTTTTCTTTATCAGTATATGGGAGTCCTTTATCAGACTTGGGAGTCCTCCTGGATTCACGGCTGACTTTGGATGACCATTTGTCGGCCGTGACCAGGGGGGCGTTTTATCAGGTTCGCCTGATTTACCAGTTGCGGCCTTTTCTGGACCGGGACGCCTTACGCACAGTCACTCATGCTCTTGTCACCTCCCGCCTGGACTACTGTAATGCTCTCTACATGGGGCTCCCTCAAAG
>NW_015388115.1:308298-347617 GCF_001527695.2 Protobothrops mucrosquamatus
AATGTTTATTAGAAATTCCTATCTAAGAAAGCTGATTAAAACCAAGGTTACCTGGAAGTAAGTATTACAAACAAGGACAGGCTACTGAAGCCCCGATTTCCACTCCACTTTTTTTTACAACAATTAAATGTTAATTGTGAGCTGTTTAATTACATGCCAAAAGCAGTGCTACTTTTCTTCAAATGTCAAACTTGTATGAGTTAAAACCTAATTAAGAACACTGAGAACAAATCTTATTATTGCTTATACAATCAGCCATATGTGTTTTTCCTTACGCTTTGCCTGCTGGCAGCTTCTTACAAGGACAGCTGATGGAAGTTTTCTCAAAAGTAAGTCTCAGTGTTATCAATGATGTCTTTCTCTTTCTTTGATAGTGTGTAAGATTGTATTGACCTGGGATGTCAATTTATAAATTTATCAGTTGAGCCACTGAGAATGATAGCATTGTAGTCATCAAAGCAATTACACAAGGCAAGCAAGGGCATCTTCCATATGTAGATAGAGTCACGATTTTATTCCCTGCATTTTAATGGATTAGCTAAAGGTTTATACCAGGGGTCTTCAAACTTGGCCCTTTTATGACTTGTGAACTTCAACTCCCAGAATTCCTCAGCCAGCATGCCTGGTTGAGGAATTCTGGGAGTTGAAGTCTACAAGTCATAAAAGGGCCAAGTTTGAAGACCCCTGGTTTATGCTATGATTTTTGAGTATTTCCTTAAGGTGATTCAGGAAAGTACAAAAATTGGGCTAGGGGCTGATTGGTCTTTTAAGAGCATGAAGTTCACCAATCAATATTAAAAATGGTTGATATTAAGAGCTGCTGTTGTTAAAGTTAAACATTTTAATAGCAATAATTTCATATTATATCATGGTAATACAGTAGAAATACTTGAGTTGATGTCAACATCTAATGATTTCATTAATTTGTGTATTTGTGTATTTTCTTAGCAACAAAATGGAAGTGGTTTGCCATTGCCTTCTGCTGTAATTTATTTCTTTTTTTTTTTAGCTCTCTCATTCTATTCACTAATACTCTATTCCAAGCACTAACGAAGTCAGATCACACTAAGCTTTAGGACAGGCATGTCAAACTCATGACATCATGTGATGTCGTGCGACATATCAGGACTTTTCCCCCATTGCCGGCAATGGGGTGGGCACGGTTTCGGCATAACGCATCCGGCCCATGGGCCGGCAATTTGATGTGCCTGCTTTAGGATATCAATCAATACATCTTAATATTTTAAAGACGGTAATATTTTTCCCAGGTGGGGTTACTATACACAATATAAAGAAAAATCTGGATAAACTAATCTAAAGCTGGATTCATTTAATGACCGATTCACCTAATGGCCATGGTAATTCACTCAACCATGAACAAATGGACTTACAACTGGGGCTTGAGGTTATGACCATTGCAGCACCTCACAGTCACGTGATTGTGATCTGGGCTCTTGGTTACTTGCAAGTGAGTAACCAAGAGTCCGTTTGTTCAATGCTATTGTAATTTAAACAGATTATTGAATGAACGGTTGTAAATCAAGAATTACCTGTAATGTAGATCACGATGCTATATGGTCCTAAAACATACTTTCAGAAAAGCAATTGGCACCTGTATGCCTGGGTGTTTAGCAACAACTTGTATTTCTCTTGGAAACTCCTAGTGATGGCAGAGTTAAAACGAAAGAAAATGTCTTTATGAATATACCAGCTTTCCTCCTTTTGTTAGTCCCCCCCAAGAAAGTTTTTTTTTGTTACCTTTTTTTTGTTACCTTAATTTTTATTACTTCTCTAAAATTCAAGGTCTGATTGTTTGATCTCTATTGTCTTGTTTTTAGAACATATTTGTCTTTCAACAGTGTGATAGTTCAAGCAGGAATTGAGATCCTTTGAGGAAGAAATTAACATTAACAACAATTCTGACCCCTCTTCATTATTTCATGTCTACCCCTGCTTTCAGAAGGTTTAGAAAGGTGAGGCAAGCCATTTATTTTCCCCCCTCTAAGTTATACATATGATAGTATAAAAAAAATGAACCAAACATTTTCTTTGACAGTCATGCCCTATATGGAGTCCCCTAGCACCCTAGGTGCAGCCTCAAAAGTACTCAATGATAGCAGTACTGAGATTTAAAATGGCAGTTTTAATAGGCATAATTTTAAGTTTTAAGTTCTTTTTTTTACATTTTAAGTACATTTTAAGTTTAAAGCAGAAGAATTTTGAAGAATGTTAACATTGGCAATAGAGAGACAATTAGGTGCAGTGATTAAGAGAACTGGGCTAGAAATGGGAATTTCTAAATTGTAGTCCTGCCTTAGGCATGAAAGCAACTACTTGATCTTGGGCCACTGACTCTTTCTTAGGCGATGGTAAACCACTTCCAAAAAATGTTGCTAAGAAATTTCCTGATGATAACCATTTGTCCTAATGTGCTTTGACACTGACCAAACTCCCATTCTACCTATTTTTTTAAATAAAACCAATGAGGCATTATTAGATAATGAAATGATAATGGCTGTAATCCAAGCTAATCTGTGTATACGTGTGTGTGTGTGTGAAAGAGACACACACACACTTCTATACTGAGTTTTATAATTAACCATATTGCCACAGGATCAAAGTAATAACATTTTTTCAACATATCAAATAGGCCAATGAACTCCAAATAGTTGGTGTACTCTTACCCTAAACTTACTCTGGGACTGAGGTCCATTCAATTTAGTAGAGCTAAGTTCTGTTTAGATGTCGATAGCAATACCTTTTTTAAGGTCATCTTTGCGTTTGAACAGAGTAGTTTATTTAATCTTCATCATAACTGAGACCCATTCTGCAGCACTCAGTGGAACATAGTGTGATTGACTTTTGATGGATTATGCCTCCTGAACTGTAAGAATGGCTTTCAAAATATGAAAGATTCTTGTAGATGGTTTCTAAGAAAAGACTGCATGGAATATTAGGAGGTTGGACTGTGTATTCATTTGGATCTGTTCCAGTGCTATAGTTGAGACACTTAATTGACTTATAATGATTAAATTCATGCATATGACCCAATTGATTAAAGTAGAGGAAGGTGACTTAGAAGTGATGCATAACCTTCCCTGTTTATGATAGGTATCATCACAGCAAGCCATACACTTTTAACTTTGTATCTATAAGGTTTTCTTTTGTGCATTATCCTCCTTTACAGTGGAGAGTGATTAAGAAAAAATTGGGCAAGATGCCTTTAGAGTTCTAGCTTTTTCTTCCTGAGTAAAAGAAAGAACAAAGTGACATTTATAAAAAGAAAAGAGGGAAAGTATCAGCCAACTGAAAGGGAATAACAGGATCTATTTTTTTAATGAAATGTAAGTGTGGTCCAAAGTTTGAAAACTATGCATGCTTGATGTTGGTGATCCAAATATTCTTTTAATAAATTAATTCAAGATGAGGATAAACTGAAGAAATTCATAATCTGAATGTCTCCACGGCACTTACCTTCTGGAATCTGTTGCCATCAGTAGAATGCATTGCTGAGAAGTAAGACTGAAAGAAAGCTTGGATAGAATTTCTGCTAAACTGGTAATTTCCTCTAAATAATCAGAATAAGACATGGTTCAGAAAGAATGTTTCTAGCAGATAAAATAATGTATTTACATAAACAATGCAGGATAAATTATTGTTTATCTGTTTTCCTCTTCTATTTCAATCACAGAATGATTGGGAATTGTAGCACATCCTGGCATATAAAAATAGAATTATAGAACAATTAAAGTAATTAGAGATATTGTTTTAAGCAGCTAAAGAAACAGTTGTGAATATTGCTTAGGTCTTTATAAATAATCATATTAAATTAATGATGATTTGTTTCTTATATACAAGTTCCAGATTGTTCAACAAGTCATTGAAAAGCACAACAAGTACACCATGCTTCTGTGCATGGCTTTCATTGACTATGAAAAGGTGTTTGACTCAGAATTCCAGCAAGCAATAATTAATGCATTGCTCAGCTAAGGCATAGGCACTGCTTACATAAACTTACTACAATCAATTTGCCTTAATGATCTTAAAGAGGAAATCAACATAGAATGAGGTGTATGACAAGGTGATACAATATCACCTATCCTTTCCTTAGCCTTCCTTAAAGAAATATTTCTCAAACTAGACTGTGCAAAAGATGGAATAAAAATCAATGGTACCTATTTAAATCACTTAAGATTTGCAGATGATGTTGTTCTCTTCTGATAAGATGATGATAATGATAATGATAAGGATCGGGATTGGGAACAGGATGAGGATGAGGATGATACACATTCAACTTGTTGATCTGCATCCTATATACAAGGAGTTTCTCAGGAGTGTTTGAACAATTATTTACCAAGTTATAAATTTAAAAATGCATTTTGGATGGGTGTGACATAAAATAAAAAAATATCTGGTAGCAATAAGTCTATTTATCTGGGATTTAGATAAAGAAAAACATGATATCCCTCAAGGTATTTTTATTAATTGTAAAGAAATTCATACTATTATGGGGAACATGAATATTGCCAAATATAGCAATGAGGTTTTAAATTTGAAAGTGAAAACATTTCATTCAATTGAAAATAAAACATTAGAACAGAAACAAAAAAATGGAAAGGATTGTGTGCAATGCACCCTGTTGCTGTAGTTACAGCTGTGTAAAATCTGATTTTCCAGGAGCAGCAGTATCACACAAGAGGTCTACAATTGAACGAGAACCAGACCAAACGTCACCTTCGTCCATGAAATCTCACTATTTGAATTTGGGTCATTTATTAACCCTTAATTCATCTGCTTTGCCAGGATTGTTGTGGCAAATAACTGGAGGAAGAATGCCATTTTTTGCCTTTAAGAGCAAACAAATGGGATATTAGTCAAGGAGATAATTAAGATGCTCTTGTCAATGAGAATGTTATGAGATTAAATGACAAATTCATGTGAAAGGAACATACCCTTTGCCATTCTAAGTATTTTGAAATCTCTGTTTGCTATCCTTCCATAATTCTTATAGTGGAGATGAAGACTACTGTCACCTTTCCTTACTTTACTAGTTTTATCATCTGTGATCTTGTACAATTTCAAAAGAAGTCAGTTTTCAATCTGCTTATTTATAGTTGATGTTGCTCAAGAAATCTAACCAGTAAATAATCTAACTGTGGAGTTTATTGGGAAAAAAGTTTTAAGCAATAAATTTGTTTTACAGTTTGGGGAAATATTTGGATAGTTTCCCAATGATTTGAGAAATGTGTATATACTGCTACTTCACTGCATTATTTGTTAAATTTAACTTAGGTATGGAATTGATATTATATATACTGAGCAAAAAGCTACTGCTACTACCTTTTAATAAACCATGTGGAGGCAGAAATGGTTCTTTTGCCAATTTTCATATAAGTAAAGCTCTGTTCATAGGTATTGAAGATTTATAGAGGAACACTCTGGAATTGTATTAATAAAAATTGTTTTGGTGATTTCATTTAGGATGCAAGATTGTAAGTAGGAATGAAATGTTTTCACTGTCATAGAGCTGAATAAATACAATTTATTTTATATTCATGCTTTGTTAGTTTCATGATATAGTCCTGCAGCAAAATCCCTGTATTGCAAATAAATAGATAAGCATGTGGATACAATAATACAATACCTTAGGTCTTTTGCAGATTTCTTTTGAGCTATCAGATTGACAAAATCTGGATCACCACTGGATGACAACAGTGAAAGCTTTTGGTATCTCTGCTGCATCTAGTTGTGTGACATTTTGCAGTACAGACCATGGATCTAATGGTGATCCACTAAAATCTTTTGCAAGAGTCCTTGATAAGACATTATTCTTGTCTCACATTTGTGCCTTTTAAGGCCTCTTTTGTGTATCTGAGTGAACTTCATAATTGTCCAGGGCCCTAACTATGAAATACTGTCTTCCAACCTTGGCATAGTTAAGAAACATCTTCCATAACAGGAGAAAGGGAGCCCTCCACTACCCTCTGATATTCATAGGAAATATTGTTGTTGTCATTTTAAATATATAGCAATATGCAGCCATGGAGCATCATTTTTCTCCTTTCATTCAATAGGTTTTTCATATTGCCCAAATGGACAATAATCACTAAGAACTAATTCCCAAATTGGATTCTTTTATTGGTTTATGTCCCAGAGGGGCTGATATTTTTAGTTGCTGGAGACAGGAAGAACTGCAAACCATCTGTTCAATATAATTTGTCAGCAATGGATGTCCTATTCTGTCAATACTATTTGAAGATCAAGAGTAAGACAGCTGTTTTTATTGTTCAACCCGATACAGTAGCAGAGACTGAGACTTCTGTATGTGTTTGTGTGTGTGTAAGAGAGTCAGAGTGAGACAGATTTCTGTGTGAACTCCAGAATGAAATAGGTCTTCCTTTTAAATTCTCTCAAGAGTAGTACAAGAGGTAGGTAGGATTTTCCTTCCATAATACTGGTGAAATATTATTTGCATTGATTCTATATTATTTTATTTCTTAAATGGCTGTTACATGTTTCAGCTAATGAAAATGATGTCTAGTAATCTCTGCTATAAAAGTTATTGTTAACTTCCTCTTCTTGCATCTTACTTACCTATTTTGTATATAGGTAGAAAGGGATAAAGAAAGGAACTCGGGTATTTTAGAAGTTGACTCAGCTGTTCTGATTCAGCTGTCTCCCATTTTCCCTTTAGTTGTTGAACTTTCTCTTGGGATTCCTTTTTGTTGCTTCTTCAATTTATCACTGCTTTCTTTCTGAGTTCTCCACAAAACTGCCCTTCTTTGTTTGGTCACATCCACTATCTCATCCATCAACTGTTTTCCTTCCTCTAGTTTCTTGTCCTCTTCCCATAGATCCAGCTTCTCTTTAATTTTCTGGGGCCATTTTCTAAGTAAACAACAACAGCCATGGCAGCAGAGTGTGATGACAATTAGCAAAAAGGACTCTTTCTTTACTATTCCAATTAGCTTTACAGTGTATCCACATGGCAGTTAGTTGGATCATCTATATGGCTAAGATGAAGGACTGAATTGTTCTTAATTACTTTTTTAAGGCCACTGGGTAAAAAGAAGTTTGAAAGACTTTACTGATATAGTTGGCACCCCCACATTCCATCTTCATATGGACAAAGGGGGCTGGAAGCTTAAGGTATCTTTATGAGTCAATTCAAGTAAAAAGGGACTCAGTGTTTGGGAAATTAAATTTGTTCAGCTACCTGACAAGTATATAAAAACATTAAATCCCCTCTGAGACAAGCTGTTGTTTTCATGAGTAATGTACACATCCATAAAGTTTTTTTGGCAACAGTCTGAAAGTGATATGCTATGGCCCTTCTAGGACGGTTTTTTTTTTCTAGTCTAGCTTACAGCTCTTTTGTATTTCTTGGTATTTTCTATTCAAATATTAACCAGTCATAATGCTGATCATATGCCAATTGGAGAGAAGGTTGAATAGCTGATGCTCCCTGTTGCAACAAAAGATGTTCATTAAAAAGGGCTTATACATCTTTGCATAGTTTTCAGATTTTTTGTTTTTTGGAAGTTGAAATTTATTTTTCCTTCATAGATAATTGGTTGTTGTTTAAATGAATAATCTGTATTTCAGGGTTTCAGGAAAATCTCCCATCTTAAATAAAATCTGAGGTTTCCTCATGTTACAAACAGCTGAGAAGTACTTCCTTGAATAACAGTATAACATAATAATAGAACTGGAAGGGATCTTGGAATCAGGAAACCCTATATCAGGGGTGTCAAACTGCTGGCCCACGGGCTGGATGCGTCATGCTGAAACCGCGCCCACCTGAAACCACGCCCACCTCATTGCCTGCAATGGAAAAAAAGTTGTGATACGTCACAACATGTCACGTGACGTTGCAAGTTTCAGAAAAATGGTTCAGACAAATCTTTTCTTAAAAACTTCCAGTACTGGAGAATCCAAAATTTCTGGAGGCAAGTCATTCTACTGATTGTTTTAACTTGAGATGTTCCACAGAATTGCATTAAGTGTGTAAATATTCTTTTGACTATTTAGGAGGCCTTAATGGCATTGCAATGTTGCACAATAAAGATTCCTATTTTACTTTTTCTCTGGGAATGTTTAATCATGTATATCTTGCCATCTAGAGCTTTTTACATAAGAGAAATTTAGCATTCTGGACCAAAAAAAATGACAGCTGGGGAGTGGAATGTTGAAAGCACAGTCTAAATTCTATCTCTGTGTTCCTCACCACACAGGAAATTTACTCCAGTGACAGGAGGTAATAAATTTTGGAGTCTCAAAATTGATTATATGACTACATAAGGGAATATTAAATTCAATATACCATATGAAGTCAAAGCTCTAAGCAGCTGTGTGAAATTCATTACAGTATGTGTGCTGTTCAGCAACCTGACTAAAATGTTGGTTGTCTCAAGCCAGTTTTTGGTTGACAGATGTCTCTGACAAAAGCTCATCGTAACCAGCCCTAACTTGGTATGCTACAGAGGATTTAATCAGGGAATAGGCTGGAATATGCTGTACAAATTAATTGGAACACATTCTAGCAGTCTTTGCCAAAGATTTGGTTGTTTCTCATGCTTGTCCTATGACATTAAGTATATGAACAGTTGAATAGACAGGGTCAGTTCATTAACAGAGGACCTTACAAACACTTTTGAAGGACTATGTTTAATCAATTAAAAAATCTGGAAACAGGAAGATCTTCAATTTTACAATATATCTAATTGAAATATTTTACTAGTAAAGATCTCCTTTATTAGATCTCATTTAGAGATATTTTTTCCAAAGTATCAATGAGCATCAATTCCAACAATAAGAGATGTAATGATTGTGGTCTCACTATAAAATCTGACATTAAGAAGGCTCATCTGGAAATCATATTGATACCACGTTGGAGCTGGTGAAGATTTATTAGCTCTAAAAATTGTAGATTGCCTTTTCCTGTAGAAACTGGAGAGCTTCATTTTAACCCGGTAGTAACTACTGCCAGAGCTAAGTGAGACTGAGATGAAATGGCTGATCCAAAGTCATGTGAGGTTCCACAGCTGAGGGTAGATGTGTTCCTGTATTGGTACTAATTCCTTACATCTTACATGGATTGGTATGTTATGATACATGGATTGTCACATTTTTAATCTAAATTTTGAATTTTGTGGCTGTTGCTTTGCAGTTTGCATGATTTCTAAAATGGTTTTTCTATTATATGTCTATTCTATTTCTAGTTCACTACGTTCAATTTAATTTAAATCAGTTTCAATTAAAGTCTGTCTTTACAATCATATCTCAAAGTACTGCTGCATTGCATGATGGTGATTGGTGGAAGTATGAGCAAAGAACACTGGATGTATATGCCACAAGTATATACTCCCAGGAAGATTGCCTAAGGCAGAGGTCCTCAACCCCTGGTCCATGGACTGGCAGCAGGTTGTGGTATGCCAGAAACCAGGTTGCACAAACAAGCAAAGCCCCATCCATGGTTAGCAGACAGCATATGCAACCACATCCCCTCTGGTCCATGGAAAAACCTCTCTCTATGGAACCAGTTTCTGGTGCCCAAAAGGCCACAGTCCTAATTGCATGAAGGTCATTCCAGATGCCAATCTGAAACAAGCAGGCACCTATTATGGACAATGCCATAAAGGAAGATGATAAAGATAATTAACCACTTCAGTTATGGCAGTAAAGGCATCAATTAATACTGTGTGGGAGAAGACAATGGTAAGCTAGTCCTGTATTTTTGACAAGAAAACCACATCAAGAGAAAATACAACATGATTGATGGTATACTGTCAAATGATGGCCCCCTTGGGTTGGATGATGCTGCCATGCAGGAAAGGAGAATCCTAAGATGCAAAGATAAAATTACAGTAGGAACATAGAATATAAGAAGAATAAACATAGGAAAATTCAATACAGTGAAAGATGAAATGAAACAAACACAAGTTAATATCTTAGGCATCAGCAAATCGAGATTGATTTGGATTTCAACAGTCAGAAAACTACTTTTTTAAGGATTGATTAGATTGATCAGAGATTAGTTTGAGTCTATCGTACTTGCTTTACTATTTTGATAGGATCATAACTGTGTAAATCTTTGCATTTGCTTGACCATATAGTGCCACTACCAAGTATATTATTTGTTGATTTCCAAATCTATTCATTACAGTGACACATATCTCTGACAGGCAGTTTTATATTTACTGTTTACTGGTCTATATAGAACCAAACTGCAAATAAGGAAAATGAATAAGACATTTAATGAAAAATAGCTACTTATTTTGCTTGCTGTATGATTTTGGATTCAAACATTTAAATCAATTAGTTTGGTTAAAGAGTAAAAGCATACTGAAAACAAGAACCTTTCATGTCTATGAGTATGCAAAATAAATACTTGTATTTATTCCAGAATAAAATAAATTACAAGACTCAACATCCAGGCATACACAAAATGACAAAATTTCAATAGAACTGCCATCATAGAAAGTCCAAAAAAATTCATATTCTATTGTGGATTGAATTGGAACACTTCTCATCACATGGAAAAAGGTAATAGCAACTAAAGTCCCATCCTTGGTCTTCTACTCAGCATTTAATGTGACCAGCCCAAAGCTCTTATTAAACAGTATATAGCTGACACTGAGTACCAATTGGACCTAGCCAGGACCCCATCTTATTGCCAATGAAACCAGCAGGTATTCTGTTTCTCTCATGATACTGTACTTAACCAACCTTGAACTATTTAGATACCAGAGAACCTTTACTCTGACATTCATTGCCCTCAGCTGTCCTTGAAGGTATATACAGTGGTACCTTGGTATTCAACTGCTTTGAAACTCATTGAATTTGGTACTCAACACATTTTGATGTGAAAAAATTGTCCTGGTATTTATCGTTTGTTTGGTACTCAACACACAAGCTAAAACTTGTCAGTGTTTGCTGCCTTGTGACTCACTACATTTTTCCATATGGGAAAGATTTGGTTGGTACCAGTGGTGGGAATCAAATAAGTGAACAACCAGTTCTCTGTGTGGATTCCGCTTCCAGAAGTCCATTCTGGGTCTGGGCAATAAAAAATTAGCTACTGGTTCTGCCGAAGTGGTGTGAACCAGCTGAATCCCACCATTGGTTGGTACCTATCTTTTTTTATATTCATCACACCTCCTGGAACCAATTACTGATGAGCACCAAGGTACCACTGTATAGGAAAATTCCCTGTCCAGAGATGCAATAACCCTATGATTCTGGACATACAGAAATAATAGAGTATGTGTTCTCCCAGTACCAATATTAGAGACATTTGTACTAGCCTCATTGCACCAATATTATACAAATACCCAGGGGACACAGGACAATTTTATACCTCTCTGTTGCTTGCAGACACTAATCCTGTTACAAAATGAAATGTTGTCAGGTTTTAGGGAGAAGTGATTAATAGTAAATCTAATAATTTCATTTTAACAATGAAAATAACTAGTTAGAGACACTATTATTAATAACAATATATTGTTTAATATAATATAAGGAGAAACTTCCTGACAGTTAGAACAATTAATCAGTGGAACAACCTGCCTCCAGAAGTGGTCTTACGAGGTTGTGACCTTCAAAAATTCTTCTCTGACCTGTCGGTAAACAGACTTTACCATATCCCAAAGGACGGACTCGTCCCCCAACCTGATCTACTGGAGGTTGGTCCCTTCTAACTTTATTATTATTATTATTATTATTATTATTATTATTATTATTATTATTATTATTATTATTATTATTATTATTATTATTATCAAAAATATCATATTTTATTGGGGTCTAAATCTTAACATGTATATTTTACAATTTGATCATTCTTTTAACAGATCAGATTCTTAGAAAGTGAGTATGTTATGATTTTTCTAAGATTCTTAGAAAGTGGGTATGTTATGATTTTTCTAAGAAAATTCGGAAAAAGTTTAATCCCATCTAAAAAACTTACACTATGCCTCCATTTCTTCATATGTTGTATTTGAAAGAAAGTGATATGCCAACTTATTAAAATTGTTTATACCTGTGATGAAGTCACATTTATTTTTCTTTACTACATTTTATTTTTTTCTTTCTTTCAAATTTCTCTAGTTTTTCTTTTCTGCAGCTTTTCTTTTTCTTTTTCTTTTCTATTTGTTTAGTTTGTTAGTTTTTAGTTTTATTGAATTATTCCTTTTCTTTACTCTGTTGAATAGTGGCTGCTTTGTGCTTCTAGAGTGGATCCAAATTGTGTATGACTGGCTTCTCTGAATTTTATGATGGAATGTAGTAGACCAGATTCCCAGGAGGGAGGGGGTACATTCTAGAGGAATGAGAGACATCTCAGTCCAGGTATTTGTGTGAGGAAAAAGAGGGTAAAGGCAACTTCTCCTAATAGTCCTCAGAATATGTGGAAGATGCAGATAGTAGAGTGCTTCATTTTGGCAAAGTTTTGTCTATAATGAAGTATGAAACTATAAGAACTCACCTTGGAAGAATGACCATGTACTTTATTGGGTTTGTCTCTGACAATTCTGTGGATTTGATATAAAACAATGCAAACATTATTTCAGGTTCCTGATCCTATGGTTTGTTTCCAAACCTCCAACAGTAACAGCCCATTATATATTTACCAAGAACCATTTGTATTTTAGCTAACAGCCAATCTTCAACAGATACTATTATCTAGCCTTCTTTCAAGTTCACCTCTAGTTCTTTTTCCCAGAGTTAATCTAGTAACTTAAAGCTATTGCCCAGCTCAACAGCTCTTCTTCTTCCTATGGAATATTTTCATAAGAGAAACTACATTGTGCTTTGCTCTCAAATATATATTTTTCTTAATTGAGAAGCTAGCACAAAACATTTGCATGAACGCATGAATTGTACAACATAGTCTAGGCAAAGCTAATCACTTATCTCCTTAGCACCTTTGTGCCTGAGTATCCAGCACCTGAATTACTTGGAGCTTTCTGTGAACCATCTGTAGCCCAAGGCTCTGTTTACTTTTCTGCTGACTTTTTGCAGATTTCTTCTTTCACTTTAGCTGCCTCAGGCTTCTTCCTGACTTTTCTCCCATAAGACGGATCATCTGGCCCCTGGCTCTCCCAGTCACTCCATGCCTTTCCTCGTCATCCCATTAGCATTTCCTGCTAAATGTAAAACCCTCTCCCGCCCCCACTTATGTGCTCTGGCTTTTTAAAATTATTTTTTTCCTTACCAAGCATGTGTACTCACTTGCAGATGATCCTAAGGATTTATTTTTTTGCAACTGCCTATGAGCCTAAATGTGCTCCCAATAGACCACTATGGTGGGGATTTTTTCTTAACTGGAACTGTCAATGGACATTGTAAAAAGATAAAGTCTCTTCAAGTAAGAATGTGTCAACCCTGATGGTAAGTATTTTGTCTCTTTTTTACTCCCTTTACCTTTTCCTGCTTCCATTATTCCATTGGTTAAAGGGAAATCCCTCTTTATTAAGATAAAAATTTATTAAGATATAATTTAATTAAAGGGTTTAGGGAAAAAAGTCACCTCCAGGTAAGTCTGCCTTTTCCATACCTTTGCAATTTCTTTCCTGTCCCTCAAGAAATGATTGCACAACTTCATCAGTAATAAATAATTATGATTGATTGGCTTGGCTTTCTGAAGTTATTCAAGAATGTTGGGGAACAGAAATTTGCTTTGTCTATTTTGCAATGATATGGGTAGCTTAATAAAATATATATTGTAATATATTTTTTTTGTAAAACATAGGTAAATTTATAATTTGCCCTAAAATATATAGCTTTTAAACTAAGTTTTTTTTTAATGCGGTGGCTCAGAACTGGAACTTACATCCTATTGGTCAGTGTGCCCCTAATAAGCTAAGATTTAATCAATGAAATTAAATGGAAAAACTCATCATTATATCATAACAGAAATTCTGACCCGTTGTAAGCAACATACAAAAGGGGTGAACTTTGTATCATAATGTTGCAATACACATTTTGCCATTTGTCATTCTTACCCATTAAACTTCTGTTTGAAACAATCCTGATCACATTATAGAAACATAAAACATTTTTTGTATATGTGCAGGCGTTCTGTTATTCTATTTACCATTTATACTAACTTTGGTCTTCCAACTTCTGAGACGATTGTGTACTGCCTAATGGGAACTTCTGCTTTAAACCACAAAGATTTAATTTTGTTATTATTTTTTTAAAAAAACAGTCCTGAAGTTTGTTTGCTTGTTTGTATATAACTGAAACTGAAATAACTCAGGACAGTTTACAATATGCACAATTTAAAATAACAATAACAATAACAAAGTTGGAAGGGATCTTAGAGGTCATCTAGTCCAACCATTTCAGACAAATAGCTTTCCAGTCTATTCTTAAAAACTTTCAGTGTTGGAGCATTCACTGCTTCTGGGGGCAGGTTGTTCCACTGGTTAATTGTTATAACTGTCAGGAAGTTTCTCCTTAGTTCTAGGTTGCTTCTCTCCTTGATTAGTTTCCATCTGTTGCTTCTTGTCCTGCCTTCAGGTGCTTTGGAGAATAGCTTGACTCCCTCTTCTTTGTGGCAGCAGATATCATGCTATCTGTGGCAGCAGATATCATGCTATCAAGTCCCCCCTCGTCCTTCTCTTCATTAAACTAGACATACTCAATTCCAGCAACTGTTCCTTATATGTTTTAGCCTCTAGTCCCCTAATCATCTTTGTTGGTCTTCTTTGTACTCTTTCTAGAGTCTCAACAGTTTATTTAATCAGTCCAATGATATGACCACCTAACTCACAATTTGTGACTCTTGGTAAATATGACAAATTGCAATAAAAAAGTAAGAATATGATCATCCAAGGCCAACCACAATCTTTCTAAATCATTACAAAACAGCTCATCTAAAACTCTGCCACAGTCATATTAATAATATAATAGAATTAAGGACTACCTAAAGGCGATGCTGTTTAGCAGGGGAGGAACAATGGTAGAGAAGGTACACTTCATGGGTCCCATAGATCAGCAGCCCCCAACCTTTTGGGCATCAGGGACCAGTTCCATGAAGAAAGGTTTTCCCATGGATCAGAAGGGGCATGGTTTCATGTGCTGCCTGTATCCTACAGATGGGGCTTTGCTTGTTTGTGTGGCCTGGTTGCTGGAATGCTGCAGACTGGTGCTGGTCCACAGACTGGGGGTTGGGGACCCCTGCATAGATGGTACCCAGAGAATGTGTACCTGCCAGATCTTGTAGGATGGACAGAAATGATCAGAGCAATCCCAGCAGTGCAGCTTACTAAGTAGAGACTTTACATGGGCAACCTGTTTAATCCTCTTGCTTGAACACAATCATTTTCAGTTTTGCTTTTTAAAAGCAAACTAACAACAACAAAAAAAACATTTTTGAACCAAAATAAAGTGTGCTGATTGGCCCTGAATAATGCTGCTGTCAATGCCAAAGTATCTCCCTTTTTGGAAATTTCAACAATATGTTATATTAGAACTTGATGATAGATTTCTCTTATGTTCTTAGTTGAGATGTCTGTCTTGGATGTTCCCACATCATATTCTCTTAAGTTAAAGTGTTCCATATCAATATTCCCCATCAGAAATAATGTTCTAAGGGTACTTTTTTCTTGATAGAATTCTAGATTTTGTTTTATAGTATTTATGATTTTCTTTTATTGTTGGAGAAGTGTTATAAAGTTCCAAGTTGTTGCTGCTATCTTCTATTACATATTTTCTTGTACTTGTGGGAGGCTGGGGAGGTTGCAATTCATAGCAGAAGGGCTTGAAGAACAGGAACAAATATATTTTGTAATCAAGGTACATGTGCAAGCCTCACATTTCAACCATAAACATTCATCCATGAGAATTGTTAAATTGATTTCTTTTCCTAAACATTGAATGAAAATGATTTTAAAAAATGTAAAAGAAATTCTCATTAGTGCAACCCACATCTTTATTCTGTGCATGTATACAAGTTGAAAAAGGTTATAGCAGCCTCCAGAACTAAGTTTCCAGTCTAATGCAGAGTAAACAGTTAGGGTATCACTAAGCTGTGATTTAAATGTGTTTAAGTTCTTTCAACTGGAAAAAATAACTAGGCTTTCAAATTTCTTCCTTTGGAATGAAATAAGATATAAACTGGTCATCTTTAAAATGATTCCTATTTGTCTTCTATTTGACTTTGAAATCCTTTGAATTCTTGCACAAACATATCACACTCTATGGATTTCTAAATGGCGAAGAAGATTATAAATACAGAATTATAGCCTGGAATCTCATAATCAGAGGCGAGTTTTTAAAAAGTTGCAATATATATTTCAGATATTTTTTTAAAATTTCTAAAAAACACACACCCCTCCTTGAAAGCTGACCTTCTAAACTGCACATAGCCATCTGTTTGCGAAAGCAATCTCTGTATGTGTGTGTGTGTGTGTCTGTCTCAGTGTGGGAATAAGAGAGTTGAGCAAATATTTCCTTAGGGCGAGTTTCTTGTGGGAAGCATAACAGAGAAGCATGACTGATAACTTCCCATTTTCAGAATCTCTAGAGTTATCAGCAAAGAGTGAAGAGACGATTTATGAGGCGGAAGATATAAGTGATTTAAAAAATACACTTGCAAAGAATGCAAAGACGATCAAAAGAATCTAGGCTGGCGTTCATAATTTAAACAGAGCATTTAAAAGCAGTTCCTTTATTATTTCTGAAGGAACTAAAGGAATTTAATCAAGAAGTTGGAAGCTTGTAAATCAGCATGATAGCAATACTGGGTTACACATAAACAATAAATATAGACACATTTAAGAAGCTACACAAAGTTATTTGAATATATTTTGAACTTAAATTGTATATGAGTAGTATCACTGATCAACACAGCAATCTGTTCTCATAATATTGTGGATTCTGAGCTGGTTCCCACAATATGAAAAATAAGGTCTGTCAAGCTGAAGTGATGAGCCACGGTGGCTCAGTGGCTTAATGATGCTGGAGATGGTCTCAACTCCAGTGGTTCAAGCCTAGCTTTGCATGGCAGGGTGAGCTCCTGTCACTCGCCTCAGCTTCAGTCCACTTAACAGTTCAAAAGCATGTTCTATGCAAGTAGATAGACAGGTATCTGTCTTTGGTGGGGAGACAAATCTGTGCAGCCAATCAGATTCCTGCCAGTTCTGAACCTTCCTGGTTGTGGCACCCATTTGTAAGGCAGCTTCAGAAAGGGAGATGTTGCAGGAAGAGCCGTTTGTCTTTCTCTCTGGAGCGAAGTCAGCTTGGCCTCCTGTGGTGCATCTTGGGAAACATGCAAGTGTGTCCTATAACAGGGCTAGGACTTTGGCAAGCCAAACTACTACTCTGTAAATAGCATTGTGGTCTCCTGGCTACTGTAACAATGCCATATGCTAACAATAATTGAAGTGATCATATTTTAAGAAACCTTTCACATTCAGTATTGATTGTTGGAAAATGGAACAGTGGGCACATCCAAGAGATTATTCTTAGGGGAACAAAATAATTGAGTATAATTTTTTTCTCAGACTGGACAAATCTCTCTGAGCAAACACAGTGCTTTCCTGTAAAGGTCTCTTCTATATTGCAGATTGCAAAGCTTTTCCTCTTTTAATCTAGGGTACAGCATACTTAACTGTCATAAACTCCCAAGAGTTGCCAGAATGGCATATTTTAGAAGAAAAGGTTTTCAGAATAATATTCTTGTTAGGCTGTGTTATTTATATAATACAAAGGGGCTTTGTGCATTAAAGAAAGGTCCTGTCTTCTGGGCATTCACAGTGAAGGCTGTCCTACTGATATATATTAAAGCAATGAAGACTTCAAAAATTATTCAGAAAAAGTGCTTTTGACAGACCTCATATAAGTACAACTTCTTTCTAATATTCTTTAAAGCAGGCTGACTTTTCTGAAGCTCTTATGTGAGTATGACAAAAGAAAAATATGGCACTGTTTTAAGAGTTGCATTAAATTCTGGTGAATGGACTTCTTAAAGTAGTTGTGTCCCTCACACTTCCATTATGTCAGCTACATACAGGGGTATTTGTATGTGTGTCCATAAAAGCTGAAAGGGCTCAATTTTACTTACATCTTTAATGTGATCCCGGAGGATGGAGAATGAACTTATAAAGAAAGAATGGGAAAAGAGAAAAATACATCCCAATGGACAAAATTCAGAATTTAGATGGAGAAATTGGGATGCAAAATCAAATATATGAATGCATTAAACAAAATGCATATATGTCCTTTACCTTTTTATATAGGTTGTACAATTTCCAAAAGAAGAAAAATGGATTCATTTAGAAATCAGATTCTTTAATCTTTTGCATGTGCAATAGAAGCAGAAGTCATGGACAGCGAAGAAGAATAAAGCAGCTGTCCTATTTATCAAGTTGGCTAGACTGCAGAGTGTAACATATCCCCAAACTAAATAAGAGAGAATTCTATGGGATTTCTAATTTGGTTTAGGTTTCCTAGATTCTCAGTTCTGAATACTGATCAAAGAAGTAATGTGTATGTTTCACTGAATGGAAATTATCTGCAACTAAATGTTGAGATGAATTAATTAATTGCATTGACTGTTGTTAGGTTCACTTTGTTGTAAAAAGCTGAGTGCCTTTCTTTTCTCCCTCTTGCTCTCGTTAAAAAACACATTTCTTAACTAGAACTTCAAAAGTTCTTTTTTTCTAGGGGAGATTTTTAAATGACAGTTCTCTTTAAATTTCAGCTTGATCATATTAGTCAGCCTTGTGGAAATTCTAAAGTACTGCAGAAATGAACTGTAGAGTAAGGCATATGTTTTGACAGTATAACAAATGGAGAAACTATGAGATAATCTCCTGTGACAAGAAATATCCTTTTATGCCTTGCAGGCAAGGATTTACAGCTAATATTTATGGTTCTTTGAGTATAGTGCTCACTGCACAAAACTATTTATAAGAATAAAAAGATAGATGCTAAGTACTTTAAAATCACATTATTAAAAATAACTTTGGCTATGAAATCACCCAGGAAAAGCTGCTTAAGACCTCCATGTTGTTTCTTTACACTGCGTTTCACAAACTATTTTCTACATCCAGGAATATGGTTCATCCATAGACCTCTGTGGTATTTGCCCAATACTGTTCTTGAGAGATCTTTGAATAAGAAAGATCCTAAAAGTTTATTCAGCAACCATTATTATTAATTTTTAATAAATTAAACCATGTTTACAGAATATTCTAGAGATACAGTAGATTGCTCCAAATCCAAGTGCCATTTGTTCATCTTAATATATTTAGCAAATGTCTGTTGCAATAAATTTGATTTTGCTATGCAGTAAATATCAAGATGGAATTGCCTTTATTCATACTACTTGCTCCATCATTGGTTTTCAATACATTTTCTTTTGGGGCCTTAATGAGGATCTTGCCATAACATTGTTTTAACAATGTTCTTATGCATTTACTGAACATTATTGCTTACAATGTTACAAAGAAAGCTATTCTAACTGAATAGGAACATAAAGAGACTACATCAAATCTTAGTTTCTGCAGCTTACTCTTTGAAATCTCTTTCCAGAAATTTTGTAAGTCCATGAAATCATTCAGGTACTCTTGAAATGGAATATCAGGATGACACGGAATATACCAAGAACATTGGGGTTGTTATTGTTATTGATTAGACCAAGTGGCTATATAGTCCAGCATTCTTTTCTATATTGTCTAGCCATATACAATTAGAAACCTATCATCAGGACAATAGCTCCTTCCTGCTACATTTCCTGCAACTAATATAGAAAGGTCACTTGTTTTGAAAGCATCATGCAGCCATCACAACTAGTAGCAATTAATAATATTATATTCCATGAATTATTTTAATCCATCTTTAAAGTCATATAGAATGATGAAAAGTACCACATCTTCTGGCAGTAAATTCTTTCATTCAGCTACTGTATATGTGAAATAGTATTTTATTTCTCTGTCCCAGATCACCCCAATTTGAAATAGAGGACTGTCCTTTGAAAGCCTTTCATATAACTTCCATAAAGCAGGACACATATCTCTGCAAACTGAAGTGGAGTGCAAACCCTCTTGTATTTGACTAATTCAGACCCTAAAACAGAATCCTCTCAGGCATTCTGTCCTCTGATTGTCCAACTGGTTTATAAGTTCAGCCCTTATTACCAAGAATGTTCTTTGCAACAAAAGTTAAAACTCAAGTTGATAATTTGCTATTTTCTTTTCCTTACATTTTTCTTTATGTATTTATTTACTAATCAAGTTTATATAGCAGCCATGTCACATAATGTGGCTCTGGGTGGCACACCATAGTCAGAGACAGCAACAGATATGCATATACATACATATACAACAATATTTATTTTTAATATGGAGATATATATGCAGCCAACACAACACAGCCAACCACCCAGGATGTTGCAACACAAAACTCAGGATATCACTACACTAGATCTCAGGATGTAATCACACAACCCATTACCCAGGTCGTTATAACACAAAAGACTAATGGGCACACAGCCAGCACCTCAACTACTCAGGATGTTATGAAACAGCCAAACAATCCACAAACAATAACTCCCACACAGCCAACCAACCCACCTACAGCAACTAAGCCAGCACTCCACACACCCCCACCAATATTTATAGAGAGACGGCAGCTCCGATCACACTTTGCTTGCACAAGCACAAAACCGAAGACCCCAGCCTGAAGATGACGAGTGGGACCTCGTCGAAACGTCGCCAAGATACTCTCAATCTTACACGGGAAAAGACCCGAATACGCCATTTAAAAAAAAAAATTGTAAAAAACAAATATACAAACCCCAAGGGAAGGGAGAATAAAAATTGCTATCTAAACAACCATCTAAGTGTATCCTTACTATCCTGGGATCACCAGGCCTGATGATTAACCAAGTCTTGAAGGCCTTTCAGAACATCAAAAAGACTGGAGCTAATCTAATTTTGGGGAAAGAAGGCAAGAACTACAGCAGAGAAGGCATATCTCCTGAAACCTTCCAAATGTAAGTCCCTAGCTGATGGTACTGCAGCATGCCTACTCTGCCAGATCTAATGGAGCATTGGGGCAGGTTGATGTAACCAGAAAGGCAGACCTTCAGATAGCATGGTCTTGTCAAAACTATCATTTCTAAGTCACTACTGGGACCCTAGGACAATGTAATTTGCTATTATGGTATAACATAGTCCAACAAAATAAAATAGTCCAAATACTATTATTTGTGTATATAGGATATAACATACAGATTCACAAGTATGTTATCTACTAGAAATTGCTAAATTATAACTCTCTGCAGTCCTATACAATATGACTAAGAATTCAGTAACATTTGGATACCACTATGTTGTACACACAACATTATATATTCTTGATGAGAAACATTTTTATCTTCCTATTGAACATGGGCCTTAATGACCTACCTTTACAAATCAGACAGAAAATAAAAATAAAAAAGGAGCTAATATTATTAATAAGTATTCTTTATAAATAAAGTCCAAGGATGCCTTTTTTAAATACAAGAGAACTGGAAGTTCACATGGAGTGGAACAGCTTAAATGATAAGAGGTTTAATTCAAGAAGTTCTTAGTTCAAATTTTCCTTCAGGGACACACTCAACATTTTAGCTGAAATATTGAATATTCACTTTGCTTTTGTTTAATAAAAACAATTTCAGTTTTCTATAAAGGCCTAGTAATATCCCTGACTTAGGATCGATATATTCCATATGGGATATAACTTTGTTCATGCCTTAGGTAAGCTTAGTCCTTTTCTTCCTGCTTTTAATTCCAATTAAAAATGTTATTTCAGGAGTGTTGTGTGACACTGTTTGAGTCTGAACTCCCTCCAGAGTTCTTGCTGCTACTATCTTTTTCTCTGTGTCTAAAAGACATTTCAGTTGATATCTTGCTGTTTATAGAATTCAGTTTTTGTTACATTATACAGCTGTGCAGATCAGTAACAATCCATTTCAAAGCAGAGCTTCATTTTGAAAAAGTAAGTCATTTTTGTTTGTTTCAATGGCTACTGTGGTACAGATTTAAAAAAAGATATAAATGTAATTTACATGCATTTGAAGAAAATGCATGTAGTTGGTATTGTTCAGAATAAAACAATACAACTGTTTGAGTGCAACTTTTCATTTCAGAAATTTAGCACTTTGCTTCAAAAAGTTGCTTCGTTGAACTTCAAATTCTACAAAGCCATGTTATGTGTTTTTCCCCATTCAGCTGTATCCAACTGTCATATAACGTCCAGACAGGTCTCTGCACTTTTCCTAGCAAGACTTTTCAGAAGTGTTTTGCCATTTCCTCCTTCTTAACACTGACAAAAAAATGACTGGCTCAACATCACACAGCTGGCTTAATGCCTAAGGCAGGAGTTAAACTCACAGTCTACTTCACTACCACACCAAACTGCCTCTCATCATATTACATTACCCTTAATTAATTTATCTCAAGGATATACGATTTGGTACTTCCAGTGTTTTAGACTTAGTTTCCATTAATCTAACAATAATCGTCAATAATGCTAATTATGGGAGTTGTGGTACAAAATTTAGAAGATAACCATCCTTGTGTTAAGTTAGTGCTATTAGGAAAGCTCCAATTTAGCTGTATCAATAATGGAAGTGAAGTATCTGAAATTCTTTGGAGCTCTGGAGGAACAATGAGATGAAAAGAGAGGGAGAGAAACAAAGAAGTACATTTGACAAATAACTAAGCATATCAAAGTGTCTGTACCTATGCAGAGCAATCAATCACAAAGGAGTACCTTATTTTTATTACTTTTATTTCTGTATAGCTTCTTCTTATGACACGGCTTTTCTCAAGGGCCCCTTTTGTGGGATGTCACTATTTTTGAAGATAGGAATTTGTTAAGACTATTGTGCTAACATGCTTGAAGACTAATAAGAATTACTTGCTAGTAATTTGTGAAAATTGCTCACAGCTTTGTCACTGCTTTCCTATCAGCTGGGGACCATAAACTTCACCATTACTACAGTGTTTGTTTTGAAGGTTATGGTTTATTTTTCCTGTCATGTTGCTGCAAATAATGATCCTGCATTCTAGGCTGCAGAAAACTACCAGAGTGACAGGAAAAAAAAATGACACCAGATTTCAAATTACTCATCCATTCCTATTTCTTTAGTAAAAGATTTCTAGATGGAGAGATAAGCAAGCTATGTTTGCAGCTCAGTTTGGTTTTGGCTAGCATACTCATCACAACTCCATTAGCAGTAGGCTATCTAAACATGCCTCTGGGTAAACTGCCAGTATCAGATATTCATTATACGTCCAAAAACTCTGCTGTGGAAATAGTATTACAGTAATGTTATTGCATTGTCTGTTTGTAGCTACTCAAACCTAGGTAGCAGTGGGAATAGTTTTCATTCTGGCAATCCAAGAATAGAACATGTCTAGAAAACAAAACAACACCAGTGACATCACTAAAGATAGAAACATATACTGTAACCTTACTTTTGAAAGTTTCTAAAAAAGTATAACTCAATATCATTAGTTGTTTAATATTAAATCCAGCACCTGTGTGAGAATCATGTGGTATCACATCACTGGAGACCCAATGTCCTGGAAGGTACCTTAAGTTGTGGACAGAGTTTATAAAAAAAAATGCATGTAAGGTGCAAGGAAGAGATCTCTGATTTAATATGTGATGATCTGCTCATGTGTGCTGTACAAGGCATCAACTGATATTCTGTCTGAGCCAGTATATTTTCCAGCAGACCCTCCTGCCATAGTGTGGGAATAATGCTCGAAAGAAGAAGAGATATATTTTCAAGTTAAAGAAGCATTAGCCTTCATAGATGGTTTGCCATGAAATAAAAAAGGCTCATTTTCTAAACTAACACTGCACAATAAACAGAAGTGGAAACTATGATAACTATGACCTATGGACTTCGACTCCCAGAATTCCTGAGCCAGCCATGTTCAGGAATTCTGGGAGTTGAAGTCCACAGTTCATAAAGTTGCCATAGTTGCCCACCCCTGCAATAGACAGTGGCACCTGATGAGAAAATTCCGTTTGCCTATGAAGTGGTCAACCATTTTGATCTTTTCCCAATTCTGGTGATTAATATATTGTTTTTTTCAGAATTTTAACATTAGATCCATATCCTGTGTCTTTTATCTTTCTGTTCTGGATTCCCATTGTCTGACAGCATAGCATGGAAGCAAACAACTGCCACTTTTTCAAAATGCTATGGGGAATTTCACCAAATGAGATATTTCACAAAGGAGGGTCTAAAATGAACTCAAGTGGTGTTTTGCATTTTCCATAGCTTTATATTTAAAAGGAAAGCATAGTTTATGGAAAAGGTTGCCACAAGTATCTACAATTAAATGTTTAGGGAACAGTAGTAGAGATCCACTACAATCAGAACATGAAAATGAAACAATAAAAACCATCTAATAAAGCCTTGCATGCTTCTTTAATTAATCTTTTACTTAACACTTTGATTGTGTAGAGGTTTACATATTGTCCTTTTGCTACAGCACCACAAGAACTTGACCCTTTATTCCTGATGTAGAATAAACAGAGAGAGGAAAGTGAAAAACAAAAATAAGGTGAAATTCAGGTGCACCCTTTGAGAAGCTTTTAAAGCAGACAATATAATTAATTCTCTCACTGGGTGGATATAAGAGAAACCAGATCCTGTGGGATCTCTGAGTCCATTAGAATTTTAAAGTGACAGCATTGTTATTGCCTCCGTAAAGCTTCTGGCTGTGTCCCCAGTGAACATACTAGATATAAAAAGAAAATAATAGACTCCCACTGTCTCATGGCAGTACATTGCCTAAGGACCTTCAGGATCGATTAGAATAAACCTAAAGGGCTATATCACAGCGAAACTTTAATTACCTATTCACAGGCTTATACAGCTGGGACTGCATGTGTACATGGGTAATGGAGGCAAAAACTGACCCATTTTAAAGCAATCAATGAAGCAAAAGTTTTTAAAGACTCAAGACAGTAGGCATTAACAGTTTTCAGTGACTTTGGGACTTCCCTGCTGAATATACAAAAGCTCCAAGGTAGAGGTAGAAGTAGAATGCTATTTTTTTCCCCTGATATACTTAAAACCAGGCATTCAGTGGATATATCCCCTAGTCCCAGTTGTGAAGAGAGTTATGTTAATATTACAAAAAGTCACTTGGCTATAAGAGCCTGCCTACAAAAGACAAACAGCTTGCACCACAGATAATAAGGCAGAGATTAGCACCAAATATAAAAACATATCTTTGATCCTGCAAATCCATGCAATGGAATAATATTAATAATTTAAAATTAAGAGACATGGTGGTGTAGTGGTTAGAATGCAGTATTGCAGGCTATTTCTGCAGACTGACAATTCTCATTGGCTCAAGGTTGACTCAGCTTTCCATCCTTCAGAGGTCAGTAAAATGAGGACCCAGATTGTTGGGGGCAATCTGCTGACACTGTAAACTGCTTAGAGAGGGCTTTAAAGCACTGTGAAGTGGTATATAAGTTTAAATGCTATTGCTATTCCTCAAGACAGTTTGCTTTTCTTTACTAATCTCCTGCAATTCTAAGCCATAGGAGAGAGCTGTTTCCATTTGTTTATGAAAGTGATGGTCAACAAGCTGGCAGGCATTTCATTTTAATTAAACATACACCCCAAAATGTTCTGACATTTGGATACCACTGTGCACAGTACATCAAGAGAAAGATTATTTAGGAAACAACAACAGTTTTATACTTTGCAAATTTTCTAGTCCAGGATTTCTCAACCTTAACAACTTTAAGATATGTAGACTTCAATTTACAAAATTCCTAGCTGGCCAGAGAATTCTAGGAGTTGAATTCCACATCTCTTAACATTGCTAAGGTTGAGAAACACAGATGTAGTCAAAAGTAAGGGATGTAACTATGACAAAAATATGCAAAAATCATTACCTGGGAAGCAAGGTAATATTCAGAAGTGGCTCAGGCAAATGTTTCCCTATTTCACTGGAGTATAAGAAAAAGGGCAGGCACAGCATAAGCAGACTTAACAAGATTCCTTTTTTTATAGTTTATCTGAAGAAAGTGGAGTTCTGGTCTTCCTGTGGAGTTGATTTTCTGGTTTGGTCTACTTACATATGCACGTCTCCAATTTTTTTCTGAATAAATAAAGTTGCTCAGATTTGTACAGAGTTTAGTCCAACCTGGACATTTTCAGAAGAGATGGTTGAGGCCCCATTTTGCATATTTTCCAGGATAAGATTGATCCTGTAAATCCCAAGGAAATGGACATACTCCACTGCAGTCTGGATTCTGCTCTTGAGAAAGACTCCAGGGAGAAAATGGGGAACTCGTTCAGGAAAGTGGTAGATGCACTCTTGAGAGAGAATAGTATCTACTTCTCTTAAAAAGCCACCACTCAATTCAGATGTACAGACAATTATTGATATGTACTGTATCCAACCATTCCTTTTTGGAGAAAGTAGTTGCAGAGGGTGTTGGAGGAAATTGGGGCTATTTCACTCCAATTTTAGGCCTATGCTCAACATGGGGATGATCTCTGGCAGTACCAGGATAGCAGTAGCATGACATATTGTGTGTCTGCATGATCTCTAACTAGTTTTCAACACCATCTGTCTTATAATCAGTAAATTCCTAAGCCATCTCTGAGACTTCACAGTGGATGGCACTGTACTGTTACTTTCCATCTTCCTAAGCCCCTTCATTGAGTCATACTGAAATCTCAATGACTTCTTTATACTTATTCAACAGGCAGATGAGACCACTGTGTGATATTATATGCTGTCATGGGATCAGGATTCATCATCATACATCTTAATTCCTAGCTGAATATGTGATGTGGTACAAGTGCTTTCCTGCCGCTAGAAATGCTTGATGTAAACAGACAAATCAAAGAACACTTGAAGACTTTTTCATTGCTGGAGAGACCTCTATTTTTGGCTTTAGACAAGTTGTCCTATTCCAGATGGCTGCTTCAATTTACTGTATATCTTCTGGTGTCTGCTAGGTTTAAAAATGGCTGAGATTCTCTTTCTTCATTAGATAAACTGTAGTCATTTGGAATTAGCCTTAGAGGGTTTGTTAGGATGCCCTGGTTCAGAAGATTCTAATTTTGTTCAGAAGAGCAATCATTCAGGGGGAAAAAGGTGTTGCTTCTATTTATTCCCTTTTCCCACATAATTGATATGTTTCTCAGAGTTCACTCAGAGACAATGCTGTCAAAGATTACATCTGCAATCTAATAAAAGTAACAGAATCTATGGGAGTAGATAGCTTCAGTAGTTGGTTAACAAATAATGTACATGAAGATCAAATAGATAACGTCTGTCCTGAGAATCCAACAACTAATGTTGATTTAAAATACTTATTATAAAGTATCATTTACAAATATTATAATGCTATAGGTTTGGAAGGAGTTAACAGTAAATTTATACTCTTCAGATATTCTTTTTTTTACCTTTGTAAATTAAGGCAGAGGGTTTTTTAATTGAAAAGACCTTCAGGGCTCCTGCTGGGTGTTTTAATATTTCATTGTATAAATGATGTATCATCATCTATATCCACAATGCTGACATTTAGAGCATTCTCCCCCTTCTATGTATTTTTTAAAAATTAAATCCTATCTTTTAATGAATGGTGGTTAAATATGTCTGGAACAGCCTTGAAAATAGGTCCACAGAGAGTAGCATTTTAAAAATAATGTCTGACGTTTTATAGTATATTATTCCAGCCTGTAATTTTTTTCCTCCACTGGCTTTTAATGAATTTACCAACTAGTTCTGTGTGCTGGTGTTTTTATATATATATATATAGAAGTTGCAATATCTTCCCATCTTTTATCATGGAGATTGACAATCTGTGATCCTAAATTTTTGTATTACCTCCTGAAAGCTTTAGGTGTGTACCTCAAGGTCTTCCCAAAGTTGCCTCTGAATTAATTTTTAATGTGGCAGAAGGGACATTCTAATTTTATAGAAAATACAATTAATTGGGTATATCAATCACACATTGATATTTATATGAAATAAATCAATTTTGTTTTGTATCCACTATAATTTTAGAGTCTTAGGTTAGCATTTAAAGGCCAAGATGAACCAAGTCTCTCCTTCCATCTATTCTTGGAAAGTATTCCTGAGAAGTGAAGAATGTCAAAAATGTATGCTAAGAATATATATCCTCATCAGGCTTGGAAGCACTTATAGGAAAATTGTAGGAAAATTATAGGAAACAATATAGGAAAATTGTCAGGCCCAAACCCAGAGATGATGTTAGGCAGGAAACAAGCTCAGCAGGGAGAACATTCTCTCTCTAAGTTCCACATTTATTCAGATCTAGACAAAGACAGTTCTTCCCATATGGCTAGAACAGGCATGTCAAATTCACGATGTCACATGACTTTTTCCCCATTGCCGGCAATGGGGTGGGCGTGGCTTCCACGTGACGCATCCGGCCCGCGGGCCGGCAGTTTGACACCCCTGGCCTAAATTATCCAAATAGAGAGGTATGTTGCAGTTCCCATCTGCTAAAGAATTCCATTTGACAGCATGGTATGCCTTTTCTGCTGTGGCTCATGCTCTATGGATCATTCTCCCCAAGGTGGGATTAGCCTCATCCCTGTTAGCCTTTGGAAGTCCCTGAAAACATGGCTTTTCCAGCAGACTTAGGGATCCCATGAAGAGCCTGCACAATGGGTATATTGCACCTAGATTATTGTTCTTCTCCCATAATCTTGCTTTTACTTATGTTTTCAAGGTCTTTTTTTCACAGCTGTGATATTGTTTTAACTGTTGGGTGGGTTGGTTGATATGGGAAGCCAGGTACACTTATTATGTAAATATGTAGCACATAATCAATCATAAACCTATGTATCCTACAATATTGTCACTGGAAAAAAAAGGCTGAGAGATCTTCCCTTCCCCTCCCCTTCCCTTCCCAGCTTTCTTGTCCCTTTAGCTTTGGAACAGTTTACTTTTACAAATATTACTTTTAGTTCCATGGAGTTGCTAATCATTTGGCTGTTTAAGAATTTACATGCCACTCTACTGCAAATATTTCAAAAGCTTTTCCCAAGATGGCTTACAAAATATGTACTTTTAAAATGTGAAGTAATAACAGAAAATAATTAACTAGTTTATATCTTTATTTCTAATATAACTGTCAGTTATGTAAACAATTAAAGCAACTGCTTGATCCAGACACTAAATTTATAGAAATAAGTTTAATTAAAAGGCTCCAGTGTGGCCTGAATAAGTTTAGAGAGAACAAACCACCACTGAGAATGCTTGCTTGTACCCTAGCATGGAGATACATCTAGATCAGGACTTCCAAAATTATTAACAAGTAGAAAAATATATTCTTTCCAATAACTGTATTTCCAAATGATACATGTTAATTAAGGTTATAATGCCCAATATTGCCAGTACCTTCAATTGATCTGGAAATAAACATACTGTATAGTCAGTGGAAATAGCATAATATTATTTCATTCTAATGGTTTTATTGTAATATGCATTATCTTTCATTTTTATACTGATTTTATGTTGCTGTTGTTTTAAGGATAAGCTTCATTTTCCCTCCCCTCTATGATATGGTTATTATCAGGGCTTTTTTTCTCATAGAACCTTTTTTTGATGGAACCTTGTAGGGTAGGCAAGGCGGGTTGTATGACGTGTGAGTTCCGGCACCTTTTTTTTTTTAGAAAAAAAGCACTGGTTATTATATTATTACTGAAGTAAAAAAGAATAAAGCGGGAGACAGGTGTATAAGAAACCTGCTTTGCAAGGACTGCTTTCTTGAAGGCAGGTTATAAATGATTAAATCTATGAAGAAATACAAACAAATTATTTATTGTTTAATAAATAAAATGATATATCTGGAAAGGAATTGCAGGTCAACTACTTCAGGGGTGTGGAGAAGTTGGAGTATGATCCACTTTTAACTTGCAATAGTAGATCAGCAAAAGTTTGTGGTTCCAACTGAATTTCCATCTAAAATAAAGGACTATAATACAAACATTGGGCAAATAAATGTCACAATTTTATTCAATCATTTTTATTATTTTCTACAACTGTGTCTTATCTGCAGAATATTTTGTCCTTTTCAAATATGAGCCAATACGTTCTTTCCTCTGTGTCAAATCTGATATTTCTAGCTGTTGGAAGTAATCTATTTAAACATGCTTGGTCCAGTTGCCCTCTTTGAATTAATGTTGAATATGTGAAAAAAGATGTAGTGGAATGTAATCTGGATTCCAGAGGGCAAGGAGGCAGCGGAGTTCGGAAAGTTTGGTCAGCAGAAGGAGGGTTGAAACAGGTATTCCTAGCTTTTCCCAAAATATATTTGTAGCTATGCAAATAGTTGTTTTAGTCTGGCAGGATTCTGTCTATAGGTGAAGAACAATAAAATAAACTACTCTTAAGTAAGTCCATATATATTTTGTGGGTCTTGGGGCCTAACATCATGACTTTGAGAAGGAATGAAGTAGCAGTGAATAACAACATGAGAAATTACTTGACCCCTAAGTGCTAGTTACCATTGGTTAGAAGTGGAGTCTCAAATGTGTTCAGAAGTAGCCAAGAACAGACTGAACGTGAAATACAATTCCTGGCCTCAGAAAGGATTTTGATATAATACAATCCAAAAGTATTGAAATCTTGTTTGCCTCATGTTAAATAGTGGATCACCTCTTAAAAATAACTATGATGGCAAATACTATTGTTTGGCTTTGCAGTTTGCACATGTTTTGACATATGACAGTAGTTTGTAATCTGCTCAGAGTAGTTTTTGATAAAGGAAGAATAATAAAAAAGTATCAAACCAGAAAATGGTTGTTTGAATTTGATGGACATTTGCCATACAGTTCTGGGAATTTATCAAACATCAATCCTGCCACTAGCACAAATCAGGTTGGTAATAGTATGATAAAAACCACTAGGACTGTGCAGTACTTTGCAGTAGTTTCTAAAAGGTGCTAACTGTGACAATAGAATTTGTCTACAGTTCCTTGAAGCAGCCAACCAATTTCAGGAAAAGATATGGGTGCTCTCAAGAGTTACATAAATCTATTGCATTTTAATTCCCATTTACACTGATTAATCTTTTTGAAACTTGATCTGAAGACTTGCAGAGCCCTAAAAATCCTTGCAGTTACAATATATGGCTATACCTTTTCAAATAGTTTTATTGCATGCCTTTGTGTATATGTGAATCAGTCAGTTTTTAAATTAAATTTTATACTCTAGTTCACCCTTCAGTCAGCTAGCATATATAGAACACTTTGTAAAAACAGTAATTGGATGGGGAATAGAACTAGCATGGTTCCTTAGGCAGAAACAAGAATGAGATTGACTTGGATCTTTCATTAACTGTTAGTACCAAGAAATGCATTATTGAAACTGAATTTGGAAAATCAGATTAATGGAATTTTGGTAGATTAATACTTGAAAATTCAAGGAATTCTTTGCAAGATCAAAATCTCAATGTGTATACTGCTGATGAGGACATGGAAAACTGAAGATGCCTGTCAAAGTGCAACAGCCAGATCTACGTGTGTAGAGTTCAAGTCAACTATTGTATTATATTCTGCCTATCATCTCCTGTAACTGTCAAGCTTTGTCTGAGAATAGGGAGATGAGGCTGTGTGAAACTTTAGGGGAATCTCTCTCCTGACTGTGCATAGATTAAAGACTGATTCCCCACTTGAAATATCTGCCTTGCATGAAAATAATTTTATAACTGAGTATAATTTTATAACTGAGTATAGAACACAGCTGAGCTTCTCACAGCTGATAATTGTCAAAGTTGAAAAAGTCTTATCTGTAGTCTGGGCTTCCAGCCAAGCCTCCTTTAGACAATAACAAGTTGTAATATCAAACTTAGCCACAAGATGTCACCAATGCCATTTAAGGTTTTTTAAGTCCAACATTTTTATAATCCTTTTTCCAATTTTATTTCTTTTTTGTAAATAAAAACCAAAATTTTTGATAAGGATAAGAAATCTTTTGGTCCCCAAATTCTAGAAGCATATAAATCCAGTTAGATTAAGGTTATTCTTTCAGTGTTTTAACTCCCCTAGATAGTCAGTCGCTGCTATTTTTAGAGGGTGGGATAAAAGTTCCCTTCCCTCTCTCCTCACAGGGGGGAAGATACTTAGGGCAGCTTTTGCAGGAGAAAAAAAATACTTGGGATTAAAGAGAGGTTCAGATCTCACCCAGTCTCATCCGCGCTGCTTTGGAGTGCCTGGTGGTAAGTTTGACTTACCTGTCTGCAGCCTAGTGACGAGCCATACTGTATTTCTATGGCCAGTCTTTTATCTGCCAGTTTGGAGGGCTGCCCCGGATCAAGCAGAAGGGCTACCAGCCTCCAACGATCAAGCGGGTATCCCTTCCTTGCTGGTCACCCCTACAGGGTGACTTTCCACCCTTTCCAGGGTTCCCCATCGGTGCGAAATCGAATGCGGAAGATGGAGCTCACCTTTTAGCGGCCGCGGCAGCTGCAATGGCAAACCAGAAAATTATTTTCATTCTGACTTTAAAGCTCTTAATTTAACACACTACTAAGAGAATATGGATGAAGACCAGGAACAGATTCTCCTTATGTTAAAAGTAATACATGAAACCATTCTTTCAGCTTGTGATGAAATAAGATGCTACAGAAAAGAACAAGATGTCAGCCTAGATATACAAACTCAAATTTTGACTACAACTAAAGAATCAACTACACAAAACATAACAGAAGAAGTGGAACAATTAAATACTATGACAGAGGATTCAACTGACCAACAAATACAGTCAATGGAAAGTCCAGAAAAGGGGCTGGCAACATTGAAAATGGAAAAGACTTTCTATATAAACCAGAAGAAACTTGAGGAGCAAGAAGAAGAACAGATCGAAGGGAAGATAAACATACCAGGACAATTATGGGGATCTGGAATAATAGAGAGACGATTTATTAGCCCTTCCAAAAAAATGGCAACTGGATGGTCTCTTTTATTTCAAATAATATATATAATAACAGAGGGAGATCTATTTGATGACCTAAAAACACTGACATGGAGGGTGAGATGGCAAAGGAAGAAAGCTAGAATAAGCTGAAGAAAATTGAGATTTTGATTTATCAGCAAGGATTTTATATTACTAATTAAAATAGAATATACTTAAATAGACAAGATGTGTACTTTGAATAACAGATTTTGTTATGAATTGAGATAAAGAAAACTGGTCATTTAAAACTTGGAAGTATAAATACTAAAAGTTGAATATGAATATTGATGGGAAATTAAAAATTGGGAAAAACAAATAAATAGGATATTGATTGTTTATAAAGATTGAATGTAAAAGTAATTAAGATACGTAATAAGCTAAAATTATTGATAAATGTAATAAATATGTTTTTATTTAATTGAGATAATAAGAATTGTATTAGCTTAAATATGAGATAGTAGATATCAAGAGAAAAAGAGAGGAAATATTTGATGTTGAAATAGGGGAAATTTTGGTCATTAAATTTAAGACATTTGGAAACTAGTTAAAAATAAGAAATGTTATATTGTATTATTAATAAGACGATGTAAGATGGTGGGAAATAGAATATACTCAAATAGATAAGATGTGTATTTTGAATAATAGACTTTGTTAAGAATTGTGATAAAGGAAACTTTGGTTAACAAAAATTTGGAAATTATAAATATCAAATGTTAAATTTAAATATTGACGGGAAACTAAAAATTGGGAAAAACTAACTACAGGACATTGACTGTTTATAAAGATTGAATGTTAAAGTAACTAGGATATTTATAAGCTAAAAATTTGTTGATAAATGTAACAATGCTATCTTTACTTAATGGATATAGTAAGAATTGTATTAGTTTAAATATGAGACAGCAGATATTAAAGGAAAAGGAGAGGAAATATTTGATGTGGTAGTTTGAGATTTGTACTAAAGATTTTTGTATGTTATTGAATTATTGATTAATGCAACTGCCACATTGCTTTTTAAATACTTAAAAGTACAATTAGAAAATCAATAAAATATTACCAAAACCAAAAAGAAATATATGCCTTGCTTGCTGGGTGTTTACCAACATTGTCCCTGATAAAATAGGGATAACATTGTGGCTGAAATTTGTAGCTGGATTTTGGATCAAGACTAAAAAAAAAAAAAATTCTGCTTTTTTCCTTCTAATACTCTGTCGGACGTGTGTGAGGTCCGTCGAAGAAGTACACCTATTTATATTTTAACCAAATAAACTGGCTCCAATTTTATCCCACAATAAAGATCTTTTAAAATTACAAAACTGGTCCTGAACTACTACTACAAAATTTCAAAACAAATTCATTAGTTTATTATTCGGGTGTATTCCAATAAAATTGCAAAGAATATTCATTGCTTTGATGCTATATTATAAACTAGAAAAATAATAATTCAAATGGAAATATCAAGCATTGATAAAAGTTCTTAATTTCAGTACAACAGTCTCTTTCTAATCTTCATTCTGAAACCAATGTTATTTAAAATGAGGAGTGGGTCTTAATATGCATTCTTATAGTTTCTTCTATATACTTTAGCTCTTCATTATGCAAAAAGCTCTGTGAAATTTTTGTGTTGAAAAGCGATGGAAACAGAATATGATCTTCAAATAAGATGTGACCAGAAAGTCTGCTTGTTTAACTGTTAACTGTTTTCTAGTTGTTAATTGCACATTTGACTTTTCTTCCTTATTAAAATTACTTTGTTTCTCTTCCCAAAGATAGAACCATAATTATTAGACAGTCTTTGATAATCTTTCCTTTCTTCCTCTCTCCCTCTCTCCCTCCCTCCCTCTCTCCCTCCTGTGAAAAATATTCTTGAATAGGTTTGAAAAAGAATCACAATACCTTAGATGACTTTATTACTTAGATTTTATGCTTTAGGCAAAAGCTATCTTGATCTTCCAGAAATTGTTGTCTAAGTAATCAAGCAGTACCCTATTTCTTGGTAGTTTTAAAGTCCTTTATGCTGCACAGTACCCAGGGGTAATACTTTATGAAAACTGATGGCAAAGAATGTCCGCTTTCCAGATCATCAAATTCTTACTGTATGATTAATATGCACTTTTAGGCATACAGGGATGTGTCAAACCTTTCACCTTTCTGAATGAAAATATTATGCTGTACAAAACTTCTGGCAATTTTTATATCATAAATTCTTGCTTAATGTAATATTCAGTACCCACTTCTTGGAATCAGCAAGAGGAAGATTTATTTCCTTCACTCAAGTATTAGACTTCTCTTCTCTTTCTTTTTTCTTCAGATAGTCACATCACCTCGGCATCCCATTCTTTTCCAAATGACATTTCTTTCTCTTATCTTTGAAAAAGCATGGGATGAAGATGCAGTGTGGTGTTTATGTGTGTTGTGTGTGTGTGTGTGTGTGTGTGTGTGTGTGTGTGAGAGAGAGAGAGAGAGAGAGAGAGAGAGAGAGAGGAGAGGGAAGAGGTGAAGGGATGGAAGAAGGGAGGGGGAGAGGAGGGGAAGGGAAGGGGAATGGGAAGGTAGAGGAGAGGAGAGGAGAGAAGAGAAAAGAGAAGAGAAGAGAAGAGAAGAGAAGAGAAGAGAAGAGACATTTCCTGGCTTTTACTAGACTTTATTAAGATAGGTGATGGTTACAGGATATTGCTACCTGTCTTTTCTCTTCTGTCTTATACCCCAGGAATAGACTGAATCTTTGTACACTACTTTACCACCCCTGGTCTTAACACATGCTTCTTCTGAACCCATTGTTGCTTTCACAACTTCTGGATGCCTACTCCAAAATCATGTCCATGGCTCCCTACATATAAACCCATATGTACACAGAGACATTAAAATATATGAAAGAAAAGTTTATGCCATTTTGCAGTTACTATGCATTTTTGAGAAAAAATGGTTTCCCTTTTCTGTTGAATTCTTAAAGTTACAAGTATCTGTCTTCTTCTAGATACTTCTAAAGAAATAGAACTTTTGGTAGTGAAGATAGAGGGAAGAAAGGGAAAAAGGAGAAGTAGAGCCATGCTGGCGCAGTGGTTATAATGCAGTATTGCAGGCTAACTCTGCCGACTGCCAGCAGTTGACTTAGCCTTCTATCCTTCTGAGGTCAGTAAATGAGGACCCATATTGTTGGGGGCAATATTCTGACTCTGTAAACTGCTTAGAGCAGAGGTCTTCAAACTTGGTCCTTTTATGACTTGTGGCCTTCAACTCCCAGAATTCCTCAGCCAGACACACTGGCTGAGGAATTCTGGGAGTTGAAGGCCACAAGTCATAAAAGGGCCAAGTTTGAAGACCCCTGACTTAGAGAGTGCTGTAAAAGCATTATGAAGCATTATATAAGTCTAAGTGCTATTGCTATTTTCAAGCATTAAGTGATGGGCTTTTGATTATCAGTTGGTATTTTTAAAAGTGTTTTAAATTTTGATTGGTTTAAATTGTAAATCCTATGAATACCAGCCAGAATGGGGATATTCTCATTGATGGAGTAACTTCTGTAGTCTGATAAGTTAGTTTGCTACTGCTTTAACTAATTATGAATATTATGTTGTCTCCACTTTAAATGAAGTTTATACTATAATTTTGCAATCAGGCCACCAGGGTTGTATGACACTCTTAACTCATCTCATTCTGAAAGATAAAGTCAGGTCTTAGCACTTTTCTTCAGACCCAGAAGAGTGGAGGCTTGTCTCACCTCTGGGAGTATTCCCTGTGGCACTATATAGAACGTAAAGTTTAGACTTTAAAAAGGCAAGATAGAGAAAGTATTGTTTGTTTGTTTGTGGGGGTGTGTGTGTGCGTGTGTGTGTGTGTGTGTGTGTGTTTTGCACTGGTGTTGAAGAAGACTCCTGAGAATACTGTGGATATGCAAGGAAACAAATCAATAGATCATTGGATAGACAGACACACAGACAGACAGATAGCTCAACTCACAGTTCTCATTTGAGATATTAATGACCAGGTTCATTTTTTCCTACTTCAGACACAATATACAAGGACCAGCTCTCTGGAAGAGGCTGGAAAGGTGGAAAGAAAAAGAAGAGGATGACTTGTAGCAAGGTGGTTGGGATTTGTTGCAGTGACAATGACAGAACCCTTGGGAGACTTGAAAAAATAGCTTAGGAATAGATTGTCATGGAGAAAATCTATTGATGTAGTTACTGGGGGTCAATCAATCATTCAATCAATCAGTGACTTGTCTATGCTCTAGAAAGTTTTCTTTCCTTACTTCTTCAACTTAAGTGCTTTTAAAGGCCTAAAAGTATAGTACCCTTTTGCAAAGTTACTCCTGAAGCTATTACCTTTTTCTAATATTTTCTCAGTCTATTCTGTGCATCTCAGAGGACACTAAAAATCTTGTTATAAGCAATGCAATAATTGCATGTTTGAAGAGGGAATATATGAGCGTCTATGTCTTTACGCATTTGAAGTTTTTATCTGGTTTTCATTACCTGATGACAGAAACATGAGCTTCCTGTCTTTAATGTGATTATTTTTTAATTAGAGTAATAAATAACTCTTCAAATTGCTATTCTAAAGTTCTAAGAAGCACACACTCTTGAATAAGTCCTTCAGTAAAAATGTATTTATGTGTATGCATACAAAAAGCAGCGTAGTTCTCTCACATTCAGTTCTGCTTCAAAAAAAATTCATATTGCAAAGAGTCAGAAGAAAAGAAGGACTCCTGCAAGGTCATTTAACTCAATCTTTTTGAAAAGAGGTTAAAATGAATGGCTACGTTCCAATTACGTGAGATGGTTTCAATTTCTTTTTTTAACTCCAAGGCATTTCCTGATGCATGCCTACCTTTGGAACTCTAGTTACCTGTACTGCAGGAAACATTATTATGGGATAATTCAGCAAATATACTTTCTTCTTTATTGGCCAGTCATGAGGAAAGTCAGAGAGTTGTTCACATTTCAGCACTGTGAGCAAGAATCAGCACTTCCAAAATTAATTTGGAGAAATCATTTGGAGAATATAATTTCATAGTTAGGACTGATTCCATGAATATGAATGGTAACAGTGACTCTGAGATCTTTACAAAATATTGTTTCATTTGTGGCTGTAATTAGGAGGGCTAGGCTCTTTATTCAGTGGTGGGATTCAGCCAGTTTGTACCAGTTGGGCAGAACCAATAGCTAATTTATTGTTGCCCAGGCCCAGAATGGACTTCCGGAAGCGGCATCCACACAGAGAACCAGTTGTTCACATATTTGAATCCCATCACTGACTATATTGTAGATAGGATCACAAAGCTGATATCCAGGGAACAACACCTTAGAAAATCCCAAGTGATATTCCAGAGTGCAGGAGCTGGCAACAGTGACAATTATCTAACATCAGCATCTGAGCCAGCATGACCATGACATAGCCTACTCATTGGCTGATGAATTGGAAAAGGAAAGAAAAATTGTGATAAGAATTAGACTTATTGAAAATAAGCTGCCTGGAACTTTGAAAAAGTGCAGGGTGTTTGCAGAGGAAGAAAGTCAGGGGGAAATGTGAATAAATAATGACATGAGCATCCTGATATCACAAGTTTTCTTGTGTGCTGCATGTATCGGATGGAGCTTCAACACAATATTATGGCAATCATTTTGACATTTTAATGAAACTGTTGGATAGTACAGATGCTTCTGAAAAAGACCTTTCGGATTGCACGATGATGATGATGATGATATTATTTATAGCCTAAGGGGTTTATGTGTCATGCCCTCTGGGATAGAAATAGCCTTTGATAATTCCTAATGGAGCTGAGAGGCAGTGATACTTGTTAGTTAGATTTGGCAATGAACATAAAACATTTGCTCGTACTGCAGACAATTAAACCATTACCTTTACCCCACTCCACCTTATGTTCAGAAAAAAGGATAGCAGAGGATAGCAACTGGGAAAGAGCATATCCCAGACCTACTTTGGGCATGAGTCACGCCCAAGTGACTCAATGATTACATCACATTTCCAATTTCTAATGGAGATGTAGATTTTAGGGAAGGACTATTGCTGGCTCAACACTATAATTGATTATAGGACATCTAGCAATGTCATAGGTGAAGTATTTCAATATAAAATCCCTGCCCTTCAGAAAGTAGTCCTTATGTTTATAGAAATTATTGATAGCCAACTCCTTGACTCAAGTCCAATGAATTACATTATAGAACCTCTCACCATAATACCAATAATTGTAGTTCCTTGCTAGTCTGGCCATCTATTCCAGGTTGCATTCAGCCTTCCTTGGTTTTGTACATGTGACTACTTAACATACATACATACAACTTGTGTTTTTTAGCAGAATAGTGCCAGCAGCTCAT
>NW_015388115.1:350027-354326 GCF_001527695.2 Protobothrops mucrosquamatus
TTCTCTTTATCCTCCTTAAACATATTTTTGGATAATATCTTAGTCTTATTGGAATTTACCTTGAAACCAGAAACTTTCCCATATTGTGCAATAATTTCAACCACCTCCATTGTCGAATCTATCGGCTGAGTTAGTGTTAACACTAAATCGTCTGCAAAAGCTCTTAATCTATAATCAATCTTATTAACTTTAATTCCTCACTTATAACACTTATAACACTCCTGACTCCTGCTGCTTTGGCTGCAACTTGATGAACAAATGCATGCATTTTACTTGCACCTTCATGACTGGAAATTTTGTCATCTCCCACAGTTCTCTGGGGCTGGACTATAAATGTATACGATACTTTAAATTTTTGAAATGTATGAATAAACTAGAATTGTGAAATCAGTCACTATCATGCTTTGAGAATAAATGCAGAATTATTTATTAGCAAAAGCGGTAGGAGGATACTCAACCTCTTCAACATTACAACTTAACAATGGTCAGTTTAGCTCACATTGCTTGCTTATAATTCATTATAACTTTGGGATGAAAGTATGTAATTCCCAAATATTTGAACAAAGAATGTTGATTAAGTTACTCAAGGATATTTGAAGAACTATGATGTCTGTGGAGATTCTCAGTCATCCAGATCATAGTTGTCCCAAAGGTGCTTTTTTAAGAAGCAACTGGACTTTCTTTGTTTTTCTTTGGATGAGAAGTGAACTGAAGAATCTTCTTGGATGAGAAGCAAAATGTCTTCAAGGAAAAACAAAGGAAGCCGAGTTTCCTCTTGAAAAAGCATCTTTGGGACGATTTGAATAACTCAGTTATTTCAGTAGCTCTGCCTCGGCACATTCAATGTTACAAGGTCAATGTGGATATCTTTTTTCTCTCTCGAATAGTCTATTGTCGATGATGGGCAGACCTGGTTATTTGCAATGATATATACTGAGGCAAAGAGATACTATATAATATGAAGTAACAGATTTTTTTTTAAAAAAGTCTGTGTTGTATGATGATTTTGTAAGTGAATTTGTTGCAAATGATGGCTATCCTGAAAAACAAGATTATCTTGCACTTTGTGTTGATGTATTCTTTATATATCCAAAGTTATTACTCCAAAGTCATATGAACAGCCAGGTTTAATTTTGTTAATGAAATTGTCCACTACTAAATTTTATTCTGGATAAATTTTAGATCAAGTATAAATGGATTACATACCATATGAAGATAGTTCAGAACATGCATGAATGTGAGTACAATATTTCTGTTACCAACTAATGCTGCCAAGTTCCTTTTCATGCATTTGTGCCAATCTGAAAAAAAAAATGAAACCACTTTACGATGATGGGGGATCAGAATGAATTTATTATTAAAAATGCTGCTTGCTGAAGGTTATATTTTCCTTTCAGCTTTATCAAGTTTGTATTGGCATCCCCTTTAAAAGTGTCTAGACTGAACTTGCTATAATTTGAATATGGAACATTTTTGCAAACAGTCAATCAATATGAATACATCTGCACTATATACACCCAAACACAGACACAAAGACACACAGACACAGATACACAGACACACAGACACAGACACCCACCCACGCACACACATCTGTAATGGGGCTGTGCCACTTGCTTTTTATTTATTTATTTGTTTGTTTGTTTATATATTTATTTAGATTTATTTTATCCTCTCATGCCAAAAGACTCTGAGCTTAGAAGACAAATTAGCAATACTGGGAACCAGTAATTACTCAGTCCTATGGTGTAAAATGCACAATGCCAGGAAAATATGNCTCATGGACTCCCTATAAGTCATACAAGCACCAGAAGGTAAAAAAAAGAAAAAAAAGAGGGAAACTAATCAAGGAGAGAAGCAACTTATAACTAAGGAGAAATTTCCTAACAATAAGACCAATTAACCAGTGGAACGGCTTGCCTTCAGAAGTTGTGGGTGCTCCATCACCAGAGGCCTTTTAAACACACTGGACAGCCACTTGTCTGGAAGGGAATAGGGTCTCCTACTTGAACATGAACTCTTCCAACTCTGTTATTCTGCCATTTTAAACATCTACAAACAGCATGAACATTTAATCAATGCCAGGCTTGGTGCTCTCTTTTCTCATTTTAGTTTTGTTATTTTGCAGTGTTCCAATCCTAAAATAAATGGGATGATGACCAGTACAACTTTGGAATTGATTCCAAGGAACAACTCTTCAATAAATCAGGTTCAATCCTGCTTCCAGAAATGTTCACTTTGGCACTTCTATTATTGAATACATTTGAGCTATGCAAGAGAGGGATGCTTACTTTCCAACCCCTCTCTGACTAAGTCAGTCCTGTAATTTGCCTGTCCTGGATCTTTCTGTCCAAGGTGGACTTACATAATCAAGGTTGCCTATATGTACCTCCCAACTGAGAATGTGCAGAACTGAACACAGAACTGAACTTTGATGTAGCTGAGATGAGTAATGTATATGTGGTTATAAACAGGAGGGTATTTAAACCAAACCATCTTAGTCTCTTAGTTGTTGGAAATGACTTTGGCATTTGGTTCCCTTCCTGTTTTCCTGACCAAAATCAACTGCAGCTTACTGTAAATAACAATTTTGGGTCAGTTCTCATATAGAGACTACCATAGTCCTTGCTCTGGCTATCTGATTATGCTTTACATCTTTACATTAGAAAAACTCAGTATACAAATAGACACAGTCTGCTTTTCTGTTCATCATTTTCTGTGATAGCAACTATCACTTATAACACTTATAACACTTGCCTGACTCCTGCTGCTTTGGCTGCAACTTGATGAACAAATGCATACATTCTACTTGCACCTTCATGACTGGGAATTTTGTCATCTCCCACAGTTCTCTGTGGCTGGACTATAAATGTATATGATACTTTAAATTTTTGAAATGTATGAATAAACTAGAATTGTGAAATCAGTCACTATCATGCTTTGAGAATAAATGCAGAATTATTTATTAGCAAAAGCGGTAGGAGGATACTCAACCTCTTCAACATTACAACTTAACAATGGTCAGTTTAGCTCACGTTGCTTGCTTATAATTCATTATAACTTTGGGATGAAATTAGGTAATTCCCAAATATTTGAACAAAGAATGTTGATTAAGTTACTCAAGGATATTTGAAGAACTATGATGTCTGTGGAGATTCTCAGTCATCCAGATCATAGTTGTCCCAAAGGTGCTTTTTCAAGAAGCAACTGGACTTTCTTTGTTTTTCTTTGGATGAGAAGTGAACTGAAGAATCTTCTTGGATGAGAAGCAAAATGTCTTCAAGGAAAAACAAAGGAAGCCGAGTTTCCTCTTGAAAAAAGCATCTTTGGGACGGTTTGAATAACTCGGTTATTTCAGTAGCTCTGTCTCGGCACATGCAATGTTACAAGGTCAATATGGATATCTTTTTTCTCTCTCGAATAGTCTATTGTCGATGATGGGCAGACCTGGTTATTTGCAATGATATATACTGAGGCAAAGAGATACTATATAATATTTTTTTAAAAAAAGTCTGTGTTGTATGACGATTTTGTAAGTGAATTTGTTGCAAATGATGGCTATCCTGAAAAACAAGATTATCTTGCACTTTGTGTTGATGTATTCTTTATATATCCAAAGTTATTACTCCAAAGTCATATGAACAGCCAGGTTTAATTTTGTTAATGAAATTGTCCACTACTAAATTTTATTCTGGATAAATTTTAGATCAAGTATAAATGGATTACATACCATATGAAGATAGTTCAGAACATGCATGAATGTGAGTACAATATTTCTGTTACCAACTAATGCTGCCAAGTTCTTTTTCATGCATTTGTGCCAATCTGAAAAAAAAATGAAACCACTTTACAATGATGGGGGATCACAATGAATTTATTATTAAAAATGCTGCTTGCTGAAGGTTATATTTTCCTTTCAGCTTTATCAAGTTTGTATTGGCATCCCCTTTAAAAGTGTCTAGACTGAACTTGCTATAATTTGAATATGGAACATTTTTGCAAACGGTCAATCAATATGAATACATCTGCACCATATACACTCAAACACAGACACAAAGACACACAGACACAGATACACAGACACACAGACACAGACACCAACCCACGCACACACATCTGTAATGGGGCTGTGCCACTTGCTTTTTATTTATTTATTTGTTTGTTTGTTTATATATTTATTTAGATTTATTTTATCCTCTCATGCCAAAAGACTCTGAGCTTAGAAGACAAATTAGCAATACTGGGAACCAGTAATTACTCAGTCCTATGGTGTAAAATGCACAATGCCAGGAAAATATG
>NW_015388115.1:354772-362492 GCF_001527695.2 Protobothrops mucrosquamatus
GCTGCAAGACAAATGCCTTTTTTGAGATTAAATTAAGCAGAGCACCATTTCAAGTTTGAGAGCAATACTTTTTTTGACTAACCTCTGAACATCCTAATTTTTGACATCCAATATAAACCTAGGATATCAGTTTATATTTTTCTTATTCAATATACACTAGCTCTGTGTTCAGCTTTGTGATCAGAGTAAGCATTAAACTGAAACCTCCCTTACCCAATCTTATGGGTGTCTGCCAGGGCACGTCAAAGAAGTAAAGGCAGAAGCATGTCCCTTTTGTACATGCGTTGCACACACAGTGTATGTGAAAGAAAAGGGCTGGAGCTTCAATCATACTATTTTGGCTCCAGTTCTGACTTTTTTGTCCCAGTGATCAGTACTATAAACAGTCTCTTATAAAGTTAGTGCACTAATCTTTGAATATGGGCCATTGTTTTTGCATAATTGTGAAATTAATTTCGCCTCTGAAATACATCAAATCAGATACAAACAAAATATTTAGCATTACATCCTTCTATAATGAAAAAGCAATAAGTGTAATAGAATCTAAAATAATTAAGGACAAATATACTAACAAAATCCAAAAGTTTCATAAGGCCTTCGCTTTATCCTGATTGGATGCATTGCACTAAACTCTTTTTTTTTTTTAATGTTTTAAGGGTATTCTATGCACTTTCAATTATGTTCATGTTCTAATGGTTTAGTAAAACCTGTAAGCTATATGCTATTATATTGTTCCCTACATAAGGAGTCTAGCCTTATATATTTTATCCAGGTAGGGAGTGTGATTTCTATTTAATGTTACTTCTTTTGAACAAGGACTTGAAAATAATCTTTCAAGTCTCCACTTTTATGCTACCATTTGTACAATATGCTACCCTATTACTTAGGCTTGACATCTCTTATAATAGCATATTATGTGGATTTATTTTAGTAACTTTGTTCTTAATTATGGTTAGATTCTATTGCACTTGGTTTTTTTTAATGAAATAACGTACTTTAGCCTAAAGTATTTTTAAAAAATGTTTATCCCTTAAAAGTTTAACCATTTTTAATCTTCCTTTCAGGTTGTGCAGCTTGCAGTTTAGACAACTCAACAATATTATTTCAAACTTCACTTAGAATAACAATAAAAAGAAGTTGCTACCAAGGCCTGTACTTAATGTAGGATTCCCTGCAGTAGACGTTCTCAGAAGGTTCTAGGTCTATTACAGACCCATTCTACAATTTGGTGTTAGCTGGTTTTATTAACAATTACTGACAGTGTGCCTTTTAGAAATGGAAGTGTTGATATACTGTAGTGCAGTGGTTCTCAACCTTTTTAATGCCGCGACCCCAACCGGTCGTAAATCGAGGACTAAACCGGTTGTAAGTCGAGGACTAAACCGGTCATAAGTCGAGGACTAAACCGGTCGTAAGTTGAGGACTACCCAACTGGTCGCAAGTCGAGGACTTTCCCTGCCCGGGAGCGCCGTGCATGCGTGGTTCCACCCCCTGCGCCAGCCGAGGCATAGCTGGCAAGCGGCAGAGACGGAGCAGGCCGACCACCAGCTGGCCCAGCCCAAGGGAGGTAAGGCACCCGCTGGAAAAGGGGGAAAAAATGGCGGACAAAAAAAATGGCGGACAAAAAAATGGCGGACAGCCTTGCTTGGCGACCCCCGTGAAATGGTCGATCGACCCCAAATGGGGTCCCAACCCACAGGTTGAGAACCACTGCTGTAGTGCAAGCATGCTGTAATTTGTCTGTCACTTTTCTTAAAGTTCATTGGCATCGTCATCTTTAACTCAGTGGGAGAAACTGATTTTTTTTTTTACTTGATTTTGCAAGCCACTCTTGTCATGCTGAGCTTTCCTGTGCAAACTGCAACTATCCCACCTTTAGAAATTAACTTCAGGATTCATTTTCATTTAAAAGGTTCAAGCACTAATAACAGGGGAAATTACTTCTTGTTCCTTTAGAGGTATGTTTATTTTAAATATGAGTTCCAGAATATAATCTTGGTAAAGGTTAGAAGTGTGACCGTGACTTGTGTACGGGGATGCCATGCCAAAGAATGAGGTTCACGAAATGTTCTATATTATATCCTCAGCTAAAATACATACAGGGATTAGAATCTTTGATATTTTTAATACCACTGAAGAAGGTAAAAAAGAATGTTAATGTCAAAAGCATGAGCAAATTGTCAAAGCAGGGCAAAGTGTTTTAAAGTACTGGATAATATCTTCAGTATTGATGTTTCAAAAAAAAATATCAGGGTTATCTGAATACAGCTAGGGTAATATTCAGCATTGAAATATTTTCCTGGATTCTTTTTATGAAACACTTCAAAAATAAACAAGTACAGATTCACAAAAGATTACACAGGGAGACAGATAAAGAAAAAAATATGGCAAACATAATGGGATCAAATGAGCAGATAGGATCACTGAAGCTTAATCATCATCATTAGTAGGTCTACCACTAAAAGAATGGGTTTCTTAGTCAGTTCCATTACTTCTGAACAATAGGACGTGTGGATCAGCTCTGCTTCACTTTGAAATTCCATATTGTCTGTCACTCAACCAGTACACAGGGTCAATTATGCTTAGCTTTTCAGATCAGAATCAATTGAATGCTCTGGAACATAAAAAATACTTTGTTCTTCTTAGTGCTGATAAAAGAATCTCCTTCACTGACATTAGAAGAGTCTGTCACATTGATATATTATTGTTATAAGTCATGTTGAGTGCTTATATAAGCAGCAGATGGGATGTATTTTTAATAAACAAGTTGAACAATCCCTGCAAGGCAGCATTTAAAGAGGAAGAGATGCACATGTTTCATGCTAGGTCCATAAGTTTGCAGCATCCTAGAGTAACATATAATGAAGAATGAGTCCTCAAATGAAAAAGGGCACAACACTAATTATTCTCTCCTTCATTAATATAGGTAACTCTATAAGGCAAATTTGATTTCAACAAAATGTAGGAGTATTTCAGTAAACATGATTTTAATAATGTCGCAAGAACAGTTAAAATAGTAATCTTGCAAGGCAACTTACGCCCTGATATGACTGTGCATGAGATGCAGAAGAAATTGTCATAGATCTACAGAGTTGCGGAACTGGTTCAGGCACAGAAAGATCAAAAACATCGTTCAAACATTCTGGATAATGAGTGGTTAAACATTAAATAGACAGAGAGAATCAAATTGCCTTACTGGATGAAGTTAAGGCAGTCAGTGTTATTATTTCCTCTAATGAATTTCTCATACTGAGTTGTAGTTAGAATTATATAAAACCAGACAGGCCCCAATTGGTTTTTCAAGATACGTGGCCTTAACTGGATTAATAGTGAAAACAATTACATTTAGTATTGCAGCATACTAGAAATTGAACAGATAATGGCATTTATTTGTAAGGCAAATATTTCAGTGTAATTCTAGCTTTGCTTTTCCCAATATAGGCAATCTGGTATCTTCTGGATTATTTGGACTATAATTCTCATAAGCCTCACTCATCAAGATCAACGGTGTGGGAGTTAATGTCCAAAATGCCTAATACCATCATTCCAACCATTGATCCTTAGCTATTTCAACCAGGTAATGGTTGTGGATATATTCTTTGGATGTGAAAAGCCTACATGTGATTAATTGAACAATTCTTTTGCTACAAGAGTAGCATGAGTTGTAACAAATTGACTGTGGTATTTTAGTGAAAACTAGAGGGTGTTACTATATAAGCATTTGTATCCCTTTTCTATAGCTCTTCCCCAATGAGCTTAGCACATACTTTTAATTTGAAAATTTCTACAAAAGGAATTTGTGTTTTCACTTCTAGAATGAACCACAGTGGCTTTTGAGGTTAGGACACTGGGTTGGAGATTAGCAAGCCTGTGTTCGAGACCGGAGTGCTGTCATGGAATGGAGTGAGCTCTCATTCTTCATACCCGTTCCTGCCATGGACATAAAAGAAACCCCCACCTGGGTGTCCCCGAGGCAATGGTGATGTCACCAGCTAATCCTTTCAACCCAGAAGCGTCTTGGTGCTTCCGACATGACTGCAAAAAAACAAAAAACAAAAAACCCTTCTAGAATTATGATCATGCTGCATGAATCATATCATATGATTCTATAAAAATGTGTACTGTTCAGAAATAGCTTCATTCTTCCTATATGCTCAACAAGTCAGAGCCATGGTGGCATGGTGGTTAGAATGCAGTATTGCAGGCTAACTCTGCCCACACATTAGGAGTTTGATCCTGATTGGCTCAAGGTTGACTCAGTCTTCCATCCTTCCAAGGTTGGTAAAATAAGGACCCAGATTGTTGCAGGCAGTATGCTGACATTTGTAAACCATTTACATTTGTAAAGCACTATGCAGTGGTACTAAATCTAAGTGCTATTGCTATTGCTAATGCTATATAGTCCTACCCTATATATTGATAATTGCCCAGGTATGTGTTGACACTCACTTGGAATATATTTTGTACTTTGTCTTTAGGGCTGCTCAGTTATTTAGAAATTTGATTAGAAAGAATTCCTTGTCATTTCATTTTTGGATGCATCATATAATCAAGCAGGACTTCTAGGTTGAACTGCCTGCCAAACGTTAATTAATTTAGACTTTGTATCCCATAGGACCCAAGCTTCTTCATCTACTTCTTCAATTTTTCTAGGACTTTAATATTTTAGTACAATGGGTAGGTTCTTATTAGTAAATATTTAGATATGTATAACAAACAGAGGCATATACCCTGACCTTCAATTTCCTACTTGTGTGTAATAAATCAAACACTGAGAAGTAATCATATTATGTTTACCTATTATTATGGTAATGCATGCTAATAAAGGGCCTGATCTCTTTTCAGTTGAAGTTACTAGAAAAAATAATAATGCTTGTTCATTGGTTGAAAAGTATGTTGCATCTGGCTTTCAAGAATAGAAGCCAGAACACAACTTCTAAGTGTTAGAAAGGAAAGACATTACAAACAGAATGAAATATTGGAATTTTCTTCTTTTCTTCTTTTCTTTTCACAGTGAGCTATTTTAGCAGATCCATCATGATATGGCTCAACAATGACTGGCTCATATTTTCGTTCTCACAACTTGCTTAACACTGTACAAAGACATCATCATAACAAAGGATATGTTTTAAAGACATTGTCTGTGTATCATTTCCCTCCCACAGCAGAGGCAACTTAGAAATGTATTTAATTGTTCTAGTGTGAAAGTGATGGTGTGTTTCTTATCCAAATGCAATTATTCCTAGGAAAATAACTTATTAAAATAAATATGAATATCTCAAGCCATATAGTGCAGATAAATGGAGATATTAGGAGGAAATAAAAACATTTGAGAGTCTGCGTAGAAGTGAAAATAAATATGAATTCAAAACTTTAAGACTCATAAAAGGAAAGCACTAGCCACATTGATTTCACTCAGTTAAACAAAATAGTTATAAAGTAACAAACATAGATTAATGGCTATGTTTTTTGAGTGATATGGTCAACCCCCCCCCCGAAACAAATTCCTTCAGATCATTTTTTCTTTTTAAATTCCTGATTACATTTGGATTTATTAATTTCAATGAGGCATTGGAATGCAAATGCAATTTTATATATTACTATGCAACCAATGTCTAAGATTTTAAGGAATTCCAAGTATCATATGTTTTTTATTTTAAGGAAACAAGTTTAATTCAGCCGCAACCAAAATCATATCAATATTTATTGGAGTCCACCCCACATATCAGAAAGGTTGGTTATCAGTCTTTCAATATTGGAGCTGCAATACATTTGAAAGTATATTGTAGAAAAGTCCAGAGGTATCCTTGAAAAAGGAATGCAAGAATCATTAGGAGAATCATTAAGAAAAAACAAAAGACAACTCAGTCATGGGAAAGGAAGGAGCATCATAAAGAAATTCAAAACAACCCAACCTTGATTCTGTTGAGTGTAAGAAGAGGTTAAGAGATAGAAACTCTGGCAGGCTTGAAGATTCTGCTATTATAGCTTGAGTAATATCAACTTTAAGATGTTTGGACTTCAACTCCCAGGGTGTCCTATTCCAGGGGTGTCAAACTGGTGGCCCATGGGCTGGATGCGTCATGCACAGGTCATGCCCACCCCACCTCTGCAAAGGCAAAAAAGTCATGATACATCATGATACATTACGTGATGCGATCGAATTTGACAACCATATCCTATTCATTTACATGTTTTGGTCACTCTCTTTGATAGAACTTTTGGTCAGATGTTATTATTATGTTTAACCAAATTCCTAGGATAAACTTCACTTTAAAAATATTAATATATATTTTAGTTATACTGCCAAAACTTGGAACTTGTCCATTTTAGAACAGCTTGAAATTATTGGGTTGGGATTATTCCCCAAACGTTCATTATGCAATTCTGGAGGGATGTGCACACATTCGATTTCAAAGGTTGGCTTCATTAAATTTGTCCATTTTCAGGGTTCGTGGTTGATATGATTAAGATTTGAAAACTGAGAGGTTGGTAAAATGAGGTCCCAGATTGTTGGGGGCAATATGAAAATAATGCTTCTACATTGTAAACTGCCCAAAGAATACTGCAAATCTCTGTGGGATAGTAAATAAGTCTATTTGAATATGGATGAGAGGGCCAATCTGGTGTATATCACCAAAATCTGTCTGATCATGGGGGCATTTCCTTTGTCTAAAATGTACCCTTTTGTGTTTTCATTGTGGCATAGAGATGGCTGTTGTTATTCTGAAGTCTCTAGTAGTCACTAGAGATGTGACTACAGACAAAACTTGTGAATTTTGACTGTACTATTATATGGGTGAGGTGTTCTACCCTGAACATGTAAGGTAGAGATAGCATAAGTATATCTTCCAGAGCAGTCAGTGAATTATGTATATGTTTGCTGATTTTGCCATAGGAAGAAAAAAATATAAGGATAAGATGGGATACTTAAAGTTGATGGGCTTTTATGGTGCCAGGGTGGTGTGAGCGTCATTTGTAAGGGTCATATGATTGTCTTATTTTGTGGGTTTATGGGTTTTTGTTGTAAGCTAACTTAGATTATTATGTATACCATTGGCAGCCAGATAAATTGATCAATTAATGAATCAATCAATAAAACATTTAGAGATCCTTGCATATGATATGCAGCCATAATGTAATTTAGGGCTGCTCTGCCTGAGCTGTATTTTTTTTCCTACTATCCAGATTTGTAATGTAAATGTAAATGTCTCTAATAGTTGTTCACTGCTATGATTACTGACTCTGTCATTATTGAATTGAAGTTTGGATGATATGAATCACATGCCCCATTATGGTGCATATTTGTGGCATATCATCATAAGAAAATGATATCTTCTTATTAACATATGGTATTATTCTATTGTACCCAATCTTAGTTCAATATGAGCAATACCTTAAAATTTCTTTTTATATGAAAAACCTGTACACTATGAGCAGATTAACCTCGATGTGTTATAATTATACGCAAAGTAATGTTTTGACAGAGAAGTTATTTCACCATGTTACAGAGAGTAAATGAGTATAATAATAATAATAATAATAAATTTAATTTATATGCCGCCCTTCTCCCAACGGGACTCAGGGCGGCGCACAACATATTTAAAACAAAACATAAATACATTCCCCCCCGATAAAACCGAATTAAATCAAATTTTAAAGTTGTGTCTCTGTCGAATTGTTAAAAGATAAACCCCAAATAAAATCCTCCCTAGGTCAG
>NW_015388115.1:364170-383315 GCF_001527695.2 Protobothrops mucrosquamatus
TCTCCACCGCCACCCCGGCTATCATGTCGGCCAGCTCAGGCAGGGCTGTTGATACATAGCAGGGAGCCAGGTATATAATCAACAAGCCCACTTGCACCCCTTTCCCCCACTTCACAAAGAGCGACTCCACGCCGTCTATCTGAGGCACAGTGGTCTCCCTTGGACAAAGGTCCTCCCTTATTATGGCCGCTACCCCCCCCGCCCCTATAGATTTTCTGAATTCATATCAAATTCATACCTCCAGATAATAAAGACTCTCCTGTTTAAGTTGGTAATGATTTACTTTTGAACAGTTTAGTTGTTTCAGGTAGAAACAGTTCAAATTCTGGTTCATACACAAACCTATTTACTCCAAGAAGTAAAAACAAAACTTCCTAGAATAATGATATGGGCGAAAATTATATTTTTAGCACAGTGCAATTAGATGGCATAACATCCCAAACAAAAATTATCAGGAAAAACAGTGTAAGACTGGATGTCATACTTTCAAATATAAGAAGATCATGAAAGTTCATTTAAAATGAATAAAATGTATCAGTTGCTTAGTTGCATCAAAAATCATACAACTTATTTTAATTAACCAAGCAAGATAAAAACCTTCTAAACTTAGAGATTGTAAGATGTGGTTTTTTTTCTTAATGTATTGTATGAACCAAAGCTTGAGAGACAAATATGTATTAGAAGACCAGGTCTGAACTTTTTTTTACAGGAAGATAAATAAGCTGTCAAAATGTTCTTTTAAACATTCATTTGTTTTTGTTTTTTAAGTGCAATTGTGTGTACTGCCACATATGCACAAAACTTGACTTACTTTGACTTTCTCTTTTGTTTCTCACCCGACAGGCACTCAACAACCCTATTAAAAATGCTTCTTTTCTTTCATTTCCTTCAATGCTATTAATAAAAGGAACCATTTCCAAAATTCCCAACTGCTCTGCATGTAAATTCAACTAATTATACATTAATTGACAAGGCTGTTAAAGGACACTCTAGAGAGACAATCACTTTGGAAGCCCAGTGCATTAAAAATGAATGTGCATAAGCTTTTGATGCATCTCCCATGGAACCCGGTTATAGGAGTAAAATAGAAAGAGACAAAAGTGAAATATCCGTTCCCCCTGCCATCAGTAGAGGATCATTACATTGCAATTGTTTGCAATTGCACACATATAGACATACTGAGCTGAGCAAACATGGACATTGAAAGAGATCGATAATGTAACAATGACACAGCTTCTTCTGGGAAGAAAAAAAATCAATTGTACCAGACCATTACCTGAATCAGCAGGTTTTAATTCTTTAGAACTCCATTGTTGGATTGAATGAGGGCTGGAAATAAATCAGAAATCTCTGTACACAGGCATGCAAAATGCAGACAAAACTGGACAAATTTTAGTTGACATTTAAGTGAAAATTTCTGGGAAGATTAAAACAATGGGCAACTTTGTGAGGAATGGTTCGTAAGCTGAATCAAAGTTCACCCAAATCTATTCCAAGAAAAGCGTGAATTTCTATGTACAACATGTTTCTTCCTTTTAGTTCTGCACAAAGTGTCACTGTATGCTCATCAGAACTAACAAAATAACAGGGATGACAAGTGGTTGTCCAATTTCTTCTTTAAAAAACTCCAGATGGAAGACCCACAACTTCTGAAGGCAAGCCGATTTCGCCGATTAATTGTCAATCAGATGTAGAATGGTAGACTTGGAAACAACATATAACTTTGCTTCCAAGTACCAATTCTATGATTTAAAAATAAGAGAAGAATAAAGGAATGACTGGGGCTAAATTCACATGTTAATGTTATTTAATTGTATTAAAAGTAAAATTTGATGTTTTCAAAGAATAATAAATGAGCCAAAAACAATCTTTTCCAATCCATACATTTTATGATGCTTTGAGATTTAAGCTTGGATTTAGGAAACCGGAGGGCAAAAGCAATATTAACTCTCTCAGGATTGAGTTAAGCAATGTCTATTTTTCTTTTTTATCTCAGCCTACAAGCATTATCTTTTTCTCGTGATGCTGCTTTTGGCCTTTGGAACTGGATGCTTGTATATGTGACTGCCTTTTAAATCCTTCCAATATTTGTATTTATTAATTGATTGATTATATACCACCAAAACATTTTTTAACTCTTAGCAACCACCTAGACAGATTTTTTTTCCCATGACAATCTATAATTTACCTGGACTTTCAGGTCTTCCAATGATAATATTTCTCTGAGGGTAATATATAGTACTTCTATTTTCCAGGTAGCCCTGAAATATATACTATATGCATACAGCTAACTATCTGAATTTATTTAATAAATAATACATAGAAATAGAAAAGAAATGTAGATTTCATTTCCATTCTATTAACCAAGATCTAAATCATTTGATCATTATTCCTAGAAAAAAGTGACATTATTTGTGTTTCCTATTTCAACATTTATGGTGAATTCTGGCCCATTTCTTCAGATATTTGTAGAAGAAAGGACAAGCAGGCAGAAGTATTTGACTTCTGCTTCCATTCTCAGATGTGCTCAAAGAAGAAAATATTATTATGACAAATGTAATCTATTGAAGAACTAGAACAATATTTACCAAGAATCTTGAGGGAGCCAGCTAACAGATTTGACAGAAATGAATAACAGAGTCAGAGCAAAGTTAAGCAAAAACTTAGTAATGTTTATAATTAGGTAAGATATTACTTGAGACCAGCACATTGTTGTTAGGGGCAACAGTGTTTCTATCATTCCTTATTCCTCTTATAGTTGTTACTGTTGAGAGTTAAAAGAAATATAATTACAACTTTTAAAATGATAATATAAAGGGGAAGATGTTTTTTCTTAGAACGTGAAACTCTGCTGTAGATGATACATGTTTAAAATGTTGGAAATATTTTTGCTTATTAGGTTGACATGTCAGCATTCAAGATCAACGTTTATTAATCCATGCTTTGTATTTTTAACTTTTCTAATAAGAATTCTCCAGAAATCAAATCAAATCAAATTTGTATAGTTGGAAAGATGTTTGGAAGAACATTGATGAATGACATATAAAGGGCAGTTCCAAAAAGTAGGTGTCACTTTTGAAATATTATAGTCCTCTACTTCCTTCCTTCCTTCCTTCCTTCCTTCCTTCCTTCCTTCCTTCCTTCCTTCCTTCCTTTTCTTAATTGGAGAATTGTAGCACAAAATTCATAAAGATGAAAAAATCTCTGAAGGAGAGTTTTAGACCTGTGTTATAGAATGTGACAATGTTCATGGAAGAAGGTGGAAGGGGAGATAATGCCTAGGGAACAATCAGATAAAAAAAGCAGGGGAGAGCCTGCAATTGAGTAATAGGTACAAAAAGAAATTTAGAAAGAATTTGTCCTAACTAAACAGCAGTCAGTAAAAATGGAAGGCAGGAGACTTGCAATATTTGGTTAACATAACCTTATAACAAAGTAGAATTAACCAATCTGTTTGTGTTTCTTGTCTGGACTACTTGGAAGACTAACAACCTGTGTAAAATATGTTTTTGGCCTGTTCTACAGTCATAACTGCTATGGATCCCTTTTTATTGATTGGAGTAGCTAATTTAATGCAAAGAAGATCAGTGAAGCTGGATTTAAGAAATTTGAGATTACTCACTTCTTACTGAAAAGACAATATAATTTTCATAGCTAAGCTTTTCATAACTCAATAGATGAAGTCCTATACAAGGGCTGAAGATGAGTTAGTCATGATATCCTAGAGTTCTGGAACATGGATCTGTTTCAACAGAGTTTCCTGATAAGCTCTTCATTGGAAGCAAGGTACAGGACAGCAATAAATGTACAAAGCAAGACATCCTATTCCCACCTTTAGAAATCACCTAATTAGTCTATTGGAGAGTTGGTCCTACCAACTCTTGAGTTCAAAGTTGACATTAATATTCACTCAAAAATGTCATTTTCTTCTGCTTTCTTGGAACTGACGGGCAAAGAAATTCAACTAAATCTTTATCTCCATCTATACCTTGTCAGCTGACTGGGATTCCACTGTTTATTACAAGACTTGTTCCTGAAGAAATAATATTTTTTTTCTCATTAGAGGACCCATCAAGGAAGATGTGACATTTTCTCTGAAGTGTTATGTTTTTTGCATTGTTAACAGTCAGCAATTTGAAATGACCCTTTGGCTTCATTTGAACTGAAGCAACAAATTGGGAATAACAATTCAGCCAGCAACTTTGATAAAGTAGAAAGGGGCATTTATACAAGTACTATTCTCCCTCCCCCAATTACCCGGATGAGTGATGTGCACCAGTCTGTGCTTTCACTGATGAACTTCAACTCAGAAAGGTAATCTTAAATTTAAGCCTAGGATGAAAAAATATAACACTTTACAATTTTTTCTTTTATCTTAATGAATTTTATGAAACAAAAGTTCTAGTCACCAAACAGTCATGCAGGCATACTGTAGGTATGATTCCTCTTAAACCTATCCTAAAGATACCTGTATGTCAAAAGGCTTACCTTCAGCAACCTCCATATGGAGAAGGCTTCACAAATTTTCCAATGTCATAATTAACAATATTTTAGGAAAAATGCAAAGAATTGTTTTATATTTGAAGAAAAAAACTTTTTTTTACTCTTTTCTGCTGCTTGCAGTTTTATTTTTGTACAGATTTTTGTTTATAACATTTTCTTTGTTGGTTGCCAAAGCATTTCTTACCTTCCCCATTCATTTTTCTTTTATTTGTTTTGAACAATTTATAAATCATATATAAAAATAAAATAGTCTACTTGTAGCTGCGGTTCAGCTAGTCAGTGTGCACTGTTGCTCCCCTGTGTCTAGTAATATTATGCTGATAACTGAATGTTATATTTATTTTTAGAATCAAGTTGGTGAGATATATTGATCCCCAACAGGAATGAAGAGGCAAGATATATAGCATGAACTGGAAATTTTATTACATTGTAAGATCTGAGACAAACATAAAAATGTTATGAAAATTTAGTATTCTCTCATCATGAGTTCCTGAATCTCACATGAAAATTCTTAGCATATACTTCCAGTTCCCTTTCTATCAAATCTAAGGCCCAGACTATACTTGTTTCCATTTTATATATATATAACCCTCTTTGTTCAGAAACTCAGGCAATATAAGCAGAATATGGACCTACAATCACAATTGAGCCCAAAATTTATGTTACTGAGAAATTTGTTGAGTTTTGCCCCATTTTACGACTTTTTTACTACATTTGTTAAGTGAATCACTGCAGTTCTTAAGTTAGTGACATGGCTGTTAAGTGAATCTGGCTTACCCATTCATTTTGCCTGTCAGAATGTTGCAAAAGATGATCACATGATTGCATAGCACTGCAACATTCATAACTATGAACCAGTTGTCAAACATCCAAGTGTAAATCACATGACTATGGGGATGCTGCAACAGTCATAAGTGTCAAAAATGGTCATAAGTCACTTTTTCCAGTGCCGTTGTAACTTTGAATGGTCACTAAATGAACTGTTATAAGTTGAGGACTACCTGTATATGTACATCATATGAAATATGGTAAGAGTATATAGCCTTGTCTCATTTCATTCCAGTGTTTTTCAGCATGTTATATCTGTAATGTAGCTTTACCTGAATATAGGTTTCCCATGAGAACAGTATTAATGGATAACTATTTTTCTAAGGATATTCTACAACTTGACATGATCAACAAAATCAAAAAACTTTCTATAATCAATGAAGCATGTACTGATTTCTCTTTTTCAATTATCTAGCATGCTTTAGCAATAATGTTTCATATTCCTCATCCTTTTCTAAAGCCAACTTGAACATCTGGCACCTATTTTTCTATATAGCCTTTAATCTGTGTTGGATAATCCTAAGTGTTATTTTGTTAGCATGTGGAATGAAGAATATTGTATGATAATTTGCACATTCTGTTACATTGCCTGCTTTTAATATTGGAGTGTAGTCTGATCTCTTCTAATCTGTTCACCAAAGGTTTTTGTTTTGGTTTTTTTTTGGTATCTGACATAGTTTGATTAGAATCTTTACTCATTCTTTTTTTTTTTTTTTGCTTCCTTGTCATTTTTCAGTGGGTATGCCATCAGATCCTATATCCTTCTGAATTCATAAGGACTGAAGTGCTGATCTAACTTCATCTTTTGGTACTAGAGATTTTTGTAATTAATAAATGTCTTCTAAGATGTTTTTGGAATTGACATCGCTACTGTACTGAATTTCCAAGGAAGGCACATAGTAGGCTGATTATTGCATCAACACATTTTCTGAGTTTACCAATTGCTGTCAAATAAATTAGCTTTGCACAACATATACCCCAAATTAACTCAAATTAAAATGTGGCATGAAATATAATCTCTAGGTCTCTAATCAACCTGGTTAAATATAGCGTACAGACCAAGCCAATGAAGAATGGCAGAGATGAATCAACTTTTTAAAGTCCTAATTGGCTGAAAGCGCAGTGTTCTTGAAAGCTTTAGCAAAGGGGGAGTGGACAATTCTTTCTTTTCTCTAAGGTTTGACAGAACATATTATTTTCATTACTGGTAAGATAATAAGATTACTTTTTCTCTTTCAAAGCATCCTGAGAGTCTATTTTCCCAAAAGTTTATTTTCTCAGAATAGAATGCAATTTTTTTATTTTATTTTTGTGTTCAATCATCAATAGGTTTGCTGGAATCAAAGGATGAGAAGAAAATATTTCTCCACTTGTTACTTTTAATTTGCATCAAGTTCCTAAATAAACAGAGTTAAGCTTCTGGGTCCCCAAATGCATTTAAATTGATACCTAATTAGGTTTTTAATGTATTACCTTTCACTATGAATTTTCAACAAATCTAAAAACCTAGTTTTCTATATAGTAAAATTATACTATACTTTGTTTCCACACACCTGCTTTCCTTGTGTAATTGATCTTTGCTGAACCCTAATATGCTACTGATTTATTTCAGTGATTAGGATTTGTTCTTCATACAAGGCAGGGATAATTATATTTTATGGGGTAAGATCATATACAGAAGTGTCTATTTATTATTTTAGAGCAAGGGGAGAGATAAATAGGTATGAAAAGAAAATCCCTCTACGTGGGTTATTTATTCCATAATACTTTCTAAAGCATGGTGACATTTCAAATGCAATTCTGCACATCATAAAGGGATTTATTATTATTTTTATTATTTGTTGTCAGAGAATGATAAGAAAAAAAGAATGATTGCCAAGCTCCACAAGAATAAAACTTTGAGGCAGTAAGTAAATCATTCTTAGTTATGAAAGATTGACTATAGCAAAGGAGATCTGCATGTGAAACCAGTCTCTTGTGTTCTGATTAATCTTCAGAATTGAAGTGCAGATGCCAGCCAGAAGTTGCACAAGGCCAAGAATGAGGATTACATTCATACATACAACGCTTATGCTGTATGCTTGTTTGTGACAAAGTGTTTCAGATGGAGAAAAAATAAATTAATATTTCTTGGGCCTTAAAGTCTAGCTTGGTTTTATTTCTAGCCTGGTAAGATTTTCCAAGAAAGGACCTGGACAAATCCCTGCAGTTTTCTTGGAAAGATTTCAGAATCTTGCCCTTGACTTCTTCCTAGGGCTAAGAGACAGTGACTGGCCCAAGTTCACTCAATAGGCTTTGTGCCCAAAGTGGGAGTAGAAGTCTTGTAGTTTCTAGCCTGGTGCCTTACCATTTTACCAAATGGTAAAGACACTTGACTCTTCAAGATAAATACATATCTTCCATATTTTAGTTCTTTGGAAGCAAATTTGCCAGATCTGCCCAGATGGACTTTCAATAGCATTATTAATATCTGTTGCTTGATATTCAGAAAATGTCCATAAAATTATTTGTTTGAAAAGTATTATCTCTCAAGGCTAAATACAAAAATTAGGTGTGTATGTTTGATGTATTTGCACTAAAAAAGAATAGTTTACCTCTAGAAAAGAAAAAAAAATCTAAAAAAATAAAAGCAGTGGAGAAAACATTAAAAGCTTATGTAAAAATAACTACTTAGGAAAAGTTAACATTAAAACATATTATTATTACTACCACTATTCGTGCATTGAAAATGGGCCAGGATTTTATGTCTGTGGAAAGCAATCAAGAGTTTTTGTAGCTTCCTAAGGTTAAGACATATAAAGTTACAAGTGGTTTGGTTAGAAGAAATTTAATAGATAAGTTGGAATCTGTTTGTATATTGAGAGTCTTTCACTGTCATTTAGAATTGATCAATTATTTTGATTGGCTATTAGTTTCCCTGCTATAACACTCTGTTCTAAGCTCTGTCATGGGATTGTTGAAGAAGAAATCAGAAACTGTGTTGTATCGATTGATGTAATGCTTCCTTTGCTAAAGCACTTCAAAGCTCTGTAAAAAATGCCTTCAATAAAATGCATTAAAAGATAATATGAACAATTGAAATATTAGATTTAAAATATATTAAGAAATGTCAGTTATGGGCCTAAAAGTTATATGTATATGGTTTATGCAAGGAAAACATGGCTGCAAAGTTGGATGAAACATTGAAATTTTACAAAGTGATGCATAAAACATTCACTCTTTGTGTTTCCTAAATACAAACTTGAGTAATAGTTTTTTTTAAAATAGTATTAGCAATAAGGTATTCTCTGATGATCTTATAAATAAAAAAATGGCTTCATGTTAGGGAAGTTTTATTTTTTCACTTTTTTAAATATCAATGTTTATTATATTTAAGGAAGGAAGAATATTTCCTAACTATCTCAAATACTTTATACTGGTCCAGTTAGTACTGATATATACATTCATTTTTTTTTTAGATAAGTTGAATTTCACCTTCCATAATTAAGCTAACGAGAATTATGGGAACATTTTTTAAGACTTAGAAAATATTTCAGTATGTCATCAAATATTCAGATCTGAATTAAAGCACCCTAATGTTAACCATGTTTTTAACTCCAATTCTCCTTTTAGTATGGGAGATCTTATGAAATGTGCACAAGAGCTCATATCTAGAGATCCCAGTAATGGAAGTCAATTAATAAGACTATTGATTTTCATTGTTTTTTTTCCTTCTTGCATCTTCCTATAATTTCTGAAAACAAATTATGAACAGTTATGAGTCACTGCAGAATAATATAACTGCCTTCCAAAGAAGTTAGTAAGAAATGACTTAATCTTTTTTCTTCTAATGGATTTCAATCTATTAATCAGCTAGAGTAAGAAGTTCCATTTTTGAAAATATAAACCTGCATTGAATATACTGTAAATTGTTTGTGTAATGGGCCCTGGGTTATAAAAAGGCAATCAAACAATCAATAGTCCATTAAATACAAATTTTATTAAAGGATAATTCAAATTTACAAAGCTATCTTTTAGATTTTTTTAAACATTTTGATAGAGAGTTGTTAAATTATCTTTTGCAGAAAATAAACAAAAAATCTTAGGGAAATGGAGGCTAATAATAACAAACTTTGTCTGTTTTTAAGGTATTGCGGACTTTTATTTTAGAAAATTTGCATTTGAAATGGGCATGCTGAAGCTACTTGTTGGATAAAAATATGATCCTTTAAAATTGTTAATATTTTTATATTTTAACTTGAATGGTGTTAAATGCATCACAATCTAGAGACAGGTTTATTTGGCAGGTACAATATCATCCGAAGTACAACTTCTTATTTACAGAAATTAGAATTGTTTGTGGTTTTTGAAATGCCAAATTATCTGTTGCCACTTCTAACTTTCAGCAGAATATACTGTATTTCTCTCCTCCTAATATTGCAGGATTATTCATCCCATATAAGAGGAATCTCTATAAAAAAGAAAGAGAGATACAATATAAAAATAACTGTTGAACATTTAGATGAAATTTTAACACTAATTTTTTATTACATGATGCAAAGGATCTTTTCACATCCCATCTTCTTTTAATATGACTATATTAATTAGATTGACAGCCTCATGCATTTTATTTATGAAATAAAAATAAAATTATTTATTCCAGTTATTAATCAGACTTATTTTAATTAATTATACAATGGGCCTATAAAAGCATAAACATTTTATTCCTTTTAGTTGATGGCAGATCATGAGAGTAAAAAAAAAACCTCTTGTAAATAAGAGAAAATAAATATTTTCATCTCTTTATATTCAACACAAACATATGAAGAATGGTTGCAGGAATTGAGTATGGCTAGTCTAGAGAAAAGAAGGACTATGGGTGACATGATAGCAGTATTCTGGTATCTGACAGGCTATCACAAAGAAGAAGGGGTCAACTTATTTTCCAAAGTAACAGAGAGCAGGACAAGAAACAATGGATGGAAACTAATCAAGGAAAAAGCAAACTGGCACTAAGGAAAAAACTTCCTAAAAAGTGAGGACAATTAACCATTGGTACAGTTTGCCTTCAGAAGCTGTAGGTGATTCATCACTGAAGGTTTTTTAAGAAGAGACTGGACAGTCACTTGTCTGAAATGGTATAGAGTCTCCTGCTTGAGCAGGGGGTTGGACTAGAAGACCTCCAAGGTCCCTTCCAGCAATATTCTGATTGATAGCTGAGATTTGCTCTCCCAAAAGATCTATAGAAATTAGCAGGTATATCTAGATTGATATCCTTATACTATAGAAACTCCCTTTCCCATTGTGATAAAAATGTACTTAATTTCATCAAAATAATACTGGGAAATACAACTAAAATTGAAAACACAATGCATGTTTCTGAAAGGTTAATGGGATTCTTGGTGATCAAAAGTTTTGTCTTTGACAGTGGTTATAGTAGGATAAAGTATGGGGACACATTAAAACTTGTTTTATATTTTTATTTATTCTATATAGCAGAATGAGTTGAAAACACATTTTCTACAACCTTAGTTTTTCAATTTTTATAGCTTAAAAGATATTGGATTTACACTTAGAAGCAACTAATTTGATCAAAATATAGATGCATGAGTGGAAAAAAATGCTCCATATGGGCAAGCTCTAATGAAATCCTCCACATTTAATACTTTTGTTGACATAAAGCACTAATAAATTGTGATGAAATCACTGTTTTACATAGGAGGCAGCTGTTCATGCTAAAATGAATACACACACACGGATACAAAAAGATGCAATATCCAGTATTACTGTTCAAGAGATATAATGGATATAACCAAATCTTTTTATTATGTCTTCAGTTGGGAGCTCTGGGACAATCTTTGGGACAGTCTATTCACTGCATTAATGAATGGATCTCAAAGCTATAGAAATAATACTATATTTAAGAGAATTGATAACACTATGCTATGAATAACTATTCGCTATGATAACATTATATGGAAATTAAACATGACAATGGAATCTGCAGACTCCAAGCAATACAATTTCCGGTCCTTGTTAAACTCTCAATAGGAATGGATTATGGGAAATGAATTTGTGCTCCAAGGGACATGTTTAGTAATTTACAATGACATCTGAGTTGATAAATTGGGCCTTTATAACACATTGGTTCCTGGTGCTCAAACAGCATTGTGCCATAAATCAGTGATAGAGTCTTTCCAACATGGCAAGATAAAATAATCTATCCAAGTCATGTGCTGATGGTGACAAGATGTGATTTTCAATAAAGGGTGATATCTTTGAAGAGAAAAAGAAACTGAGCACCAAAACTAGCTGAATAAGAGTTGAGAGGAAATGTTTTGAAAGGATGTACAAAATATTATAACAACAAATTGTACAAAAATTGTAACAAAATATGTACAGTAAGTTCAGTCATTTAAGTTCTATGGAACATAAATTTGTATTGCTATTCTTTTGATATAAGTATGTAATGTTTAAAAGGTGGTTTAGAAATGCATTAAATAATTCCTTCTTTCAAGAATTACAGAGTTTCTAGAGAGCAGTTAGGCTACTGAGTTTAACTGCCTACAAAGGAAGGAATTCAGATCACAATATTCTTGATTATTGGAATTTAGTCTTCACTTGACCAGCATATCTTCTCTTGGGATATTTAATTCCATTATCAAATACTAGGATTTTTTTCTCTAACATGTATTTAAAATTTGCCTTTCCATAACTTAAATTCATTTTGTGTTCTGCACTGTACAATGACAGAGAACATCCTATTCTACTTTTTGCCTTCTTTTCTGTACAATATTTTCACCAATTTGGAGAGTGCTATATCCTTTTTAGCTAACAGATGATCCATAGTTTTAGTTCAGGAAATTTCTGGGATTTCAGCTGTTCTGAGCTGATTTTAGCATGTCCTTCCGTTATTTCCCAAATGCTCAATAACAACCAACCACTAAGAGTATAATGATACAAATCAAACTGTGTTGAGATGAAGACATATCACAGCCTTCAGAGAAAATCCAAAACTTAATTTAAAAAAAAAACTCCCAGAGATAGATAATAAAATCCAAGGTCTACCATTATTAATTGATTGATTATTAAGTGTTAGAGAGCAAATAGATAAATTTTCTTCAAGATGATCTGTCATAATCTGATTTTTCAGTTTTTCTAATGCTGTAACCATTGCCACTATAACTGAGTCTATCCACTTTGATCATCCTCTACTTTGTCCATTTTTCCCAGCATTACAACGTCCTCTAGAGCAGAGGTCCCCAACCTTATGGGCACCAGGGACTGGTTCCGTGGAGAAAGGTTTTTCCGCAGACCAGAGGGTGTGTGGTTTTGAATACTGTTTGTTTGTGGGGCCCGGTTGCTGGCATACTGCAGACCAGTGCTGGTCCACGGACCAGGGGTTGGGGACACTTGGTCTAGAGAGTTAGGTCTTTTAGGATAATTTGGGTATGATGCCATAATGAAAAAGAAAACAAATGAAGTTGCTATAATGACTCTCCTTAGTGTTTATTTTTCAAGGTTAAATATTCTTAGTTCCTTTAATCTCTCTTAATAAGGCTTAGTTTCTGCTGGTCTAATCATTCATTAAATTGTTTTGTCCAAAACAATCCTGTTTGGTCTGAGCAATGCAAAATGAATTAGAGCTTTTAATTTCCAATGATTTATGCACATTACTTTGTAACTTAAGAATTTGTTTTTTGTCCCCACTCATTTTGAGTTTGTTGCTTTTTTCTAATTATCATTGCCAAATCAAATATCCTAAATCTCAGCATTTAATTTCTTACTTTTAAATCTATAACTTTGTATCCCCTCCTCTTAAATTTCATTCTGTGAAATCTAAGTCCTATATTTTTTTTACTTAAAGATCAGTTTAAATTTCAATTCTGCATTGTAGGGTCTTGACTATCTTATCCAATTTTGTGTCACTGAACTTTGGTAAGCATTTGGAGATTTTAAAGAAGCAGTTTTTAAAACTTCTATAGAATTAAAATAGTTGGGTTTATGTCAAGTGTTCTTGGCAGTTCATTTTATTCAAGCACTTGTTATTTTGTCTAGTCAATTCAGGTGTTACTACTGCTTCTGAACCTCTGGAGTGGTTGAATATTTTGGAAACATGAATTGGAGTTGCTAAACTGACAAACTATATTTTTATAAGAAGTTGTAGGAAGTAGATAAGACTGACATCAGTAATTTATATGATTTAATATACATGAATGTCCTATTGTAAGAAACCAGAGAAAGATTAGTTAACATTTTAGAACATAACATTTTATTTTATTTTAAAATGTAATTAATGCAACAAGATATGATAAATATTTCTATATATACACACACATATACAAACACAAGGGTTCTGCAGAAATTTGTATATGAAGCATCACATTTTATTTCAAGTATATGTAATCATACATGTAAGACTTATTTAAACTTATTGGAAAGTCTACAGTTTGTATAAAGGTTGGCTTGAGTTTCAAGGATATTCTAAAATTGTTGGTATGATTGAAGAATCATATTAGAAACACAATTAGAAATTAGAAACACATTTCTAATACAGAAGTATAAATTTAGAATAAATTTTATTTTAGGATTTTATTTTATTTTATTTTGCCCTAATTCAATTTTTTTGTTTCATATATTTTGGAACCACTAGAGTTCCATGATGGTTTAATTCACAGCACATCATATTCAAAGCTCAATGTCTGTGAGCATCCAGAGAGGTGTTACAGTGACAGTTACCAAAAGAACAAGTTAATGATCTTTGCTTATAGGACGCCATAGTTTGAGTTATAATATTCTCACCATTGGCTGTGTAATTAGATAGGAAGATCTCTTGCCCTGTGTAGATTTCATCTCTAGTAAGTTTATCAATAATGTTTGCTAATACTAATAATACTAATATTGTTGCATCACTTCTGATATGAGCTAAGTAATGCCGACAACTAGCACAAGTTTTCATAGAATTTGAGGACCAAATATCCTATTAAAGAAACACAAACTCCTAAGCAAAAATTCCTTTTTTTAAAGTTCTATTCACAAGAAACAATTAAGAAAGACTAAATGCAATGAAAGACTAAATATATATTTCAAAATAGATAGAAATAGATAATGAAAATTAAGCTGAACGTACTGACTTTTAGAAAAAATTTTTTTAAGAATAGATAGATGAGAGTTGGAATAAAATCACACAAGCGAAAAAAGAAAGCAAAACAAAACCCCCAAACTCCCAACCATCTGTGCAGTTCTGTGGGTTTTAATGTTTCTGTTCCTAAGAGAATCAAGCAAAAGGATATAGAACAGATTTGAACTTCAGGATCATATGCATAAACAAAATGCTCAAGGGAACATACGGCGTACAGACTCTCTGTTAATCTGCAGAAGTATTATTAATTACAGCTGCTTAAACCTAAGAGAATGAAACTTACACTCCCCTTGCCATGTTGAACTCTGACCAGATGATGCACAGAGACTGAGGAGGACACAAGTGCCCAGAGATAGTAACTGTATGCACAAATAGGAAGTCTTCCAAACAGCTGGCTTGCTTCTGTACATGTTTACATTCTTATCTAATCATTTTTTTTCTTATTTTGCTACATTAATCTCTCCAAACATTTTAATCCTTGTAACTTGAGTGCCAAATTGCCACCTGCCTGCCTGCCTACTTTGTGTTCTCTTGTTCTATCTCCTTGATTCATCATTCCTGGGATAGGTTCAGTTTCTCCATCAAGATGGAGTACAGCTCACAACATGGATGACCAAATTCATCACAACTTCTCTTATTCCCTCACACTCTTCTTATACCTTACTATTCAGAAAGCCAGCTATCTAATGCTGGGGTTCCTGCCTTACATTCAGCTCAACAATTTCCCCAATCCTCTACAATAGGAACTATCCTATTGAACTCAGGACAGTGTTTTACCCCTTTCTTAGATTTGGCTTCTAGGCTCCCCCAAACGTAGCCTTCTGGGTTTCCCCAAACTCATCATATTTTTGCCAACATAGACAATGATCTGGAGAGCAGGTAGGTCTTTCAGATGGTGAACTATTGATTAATCACCATTTCCAGCTAACCTTAGTTTGGCTCTTCTCCCCATTATATGGACAACATCCAATTTTTGTGTCCTTTTTCTAAACTCTTTCTTATAGCCCTAAACTTTCTTCTCATTCTTACTTTCAACCAATTCTCCAGCTTACCCTTTACCTTAAGCTTACACCTCTTATTTTGCACACTGAACAACTAACCCTCTCATCTGCCATATTATTGAAATAATTGTTTGGGAATTTTGTGTATTCTGTGCAATACTCAGATACCTTAGTTTCCAGCAGTTTATTCTAGAGAAACCAACTTCAGTCAGAACATAATAGAAACAGACAGACAGAAACAACACTGGTTATGTTAGAATTTCAGATGCTGAAAGATATAATTTCCTCCTGCTGTCATTTAACAGTTAGTTTGCAAGCAAGTTAGGGTACAAATTAACCTACTAAAATAATCTGTGGTTTTTGGAGTGAAATGATGTAGAATTATCAGAACATCCACAAGGTAGATAATAGCTGGCTCACCAGACCTAAAATATACATCTCTATTATAGATATAAACTGTCATGCCCTTTAGCAAACTCCTACCAGAAAGACATGGGAAATAATTCTATCTGCCACAGTTAATAACCAGCCAGGAGCCATCTATTCATCTTAGAATCAGTGTGCTGTAGCACTCAGTTTTGATGTTCCTGGATCATTTCTAATGCCATAAATGCACTGGAGAGTTACCGAGGGGTAACGATATGTGAAAAGCAACAGAAGCTGGTAGTTATAATGCTTGGCAGTGTGCATCAACAGGTTTATTATAGCACCTACAAAGCTTGATTTACTGAAATATGCTTTTTAAAACTTCTGCTTTCAACAAAGTCTGAGTAATCCATAGTTCTCAAACCCTATGCTTTCTCACTAAGCTTATGAGAGCACACCCTGAATAATGCAGCCTATCAGTGGTCATCAGCAATGCCTGGTTCTCTTATTGGATGCAGGCCTGGGCCTCTGAGGCCTAGAACGGATTTCCGGAAGTGGCATCTATGCACTTCTGGCAGGCCGTTCTAGTCCTGGGAGGCCTCCTCCAGGCCTCCAAAGCCTAGACTGGACTTCCAAAAGCAGTGTGCATTCAGCCAGTTCTCTGAACTCAGCAAAATTTAGCTACCAGTTCTGCCGAACCGGTGCGAATGGTTGAATCCCACCACTGTTGGCAGTGTCCCAGGGTCATGTGATGACCCTTTGTGGCCTTCCCAGCTGGCTTCCAACTAGCAAAATCAATGTGGGAAACTGATTTTGCTTAATAATTGCATGATTCACTTAACAGTTGAAGTGATTTGCTTATCAGCTATGACAAGAAGGTTATAACATCAGGTGTGACTCTCCCAACGACTGCCATGCAGAGCAATGGAAATTCTTGTCCCAGTGATGGTCATAAGTCAGGGTTACCTCTATATTAGATTTTGTCTGTTCTGTAATTCAGAATTGTAAACACACAGTGCAATTTTGATATTAAAAATAAATGAAGTGGCATTTTGATACCATTAATGTCCTAGTTTAAGGATTAGTTATATAAACCAGACACTGCATGGCTTAATTATAGGGGAAACATAGTCCCAGCTGAGAGCACTATGAACAATATGTATTCAGAAAAAGATTGTCAGCTATAATTGTAACCAACCAGATCCTATTTTCATTGCAGAATAAAATATATAACTCTATTTTATATTGGTGTTTTGGATCTAAGCCATAATGAATAAGAAAGAAGCTAATGAGTTCTTGCAATGAAAAAGCTGCAATTATCCATATTTATATTTAACCTTTTGAAACACCAGTCATTAATGTCTAATTAACAATGGCCTAGTTTAACATTTTATGTATCATCCATGTTATTCCATGCTTTTGTAAGATGGTGTAATGCACACACACAACTTTTTCAAAAATCTTTATTTAATAATAAAAAAAAGCATAAGCAAAAGCAATTCTACAAAATTAAAAATCCATGCACTTTAGATTTCTAACAATTATATTTTACTTATTACTGGATTGTAGATATTACTGGTCCTGATTCTATGCATTTTATGAATAACAAATCTTTCTGTACTGAGTGCAGCAAGCAGGCATTTCTGGGCTACAAATTGACACACATTTGGTATTTTTGTCCACTTAACAAGTCCTTTCCAAAGATCTGGGATATGTAGTTGTTGACGTTTAGTAATATTATTATTGATCAACTGGTTGGTCACATAGTTATCCAGCTGTTAAGAGTGATTTGGCATTTTGTCCACTTATCGTGTCCTTCACAAGGACCAGGGATAGGCAGATGATATTATTTAATAATATTAAGGGTGATGAATGTAACTGGCAGGCACAAATGGCAACATTGGTGGTTATGCAGCCTCTACCATTCAAATCTGCCAGGGCTGGAAAGCAACAGGTTTGTCTTCCCTGAGAGTGTTTGCTCTTTAGTTCCCTCCATATCTCCCTGTCTTTCACTATCTCAATAATGTTTCCGGCTTAATCCCTACTGCAGTCCATCCACTACCTTCCTGTCCCAAAAGTTAATAGGCTGATCCCAAAACAATTTCCAGCACCTTTCAATTAAAGTTATTATTACCCTAATTTTTAATCCCCTATTAAAACATATTATTTATGATGATCAATAAAGAATAAATTTGATGTATTCTTGAAAGCTAATCACATTTTCTGGATTGATATTCCAGGCAAAAACTAATAGCAGATCATCCCATCATCTGCAAAGAAACTAATTAAATGTTCCTCACCATTAATTTTCAATATGATATGTTGATTATTTCTAATTATTTGAAGAAAAGGTTACAACTGTTTATACTAAACAGTAAAAGTGGCAACCTCTTTATTATCTCTGTTTATTCTAAAACATTCTGAATAACATACATTTATCTGAATTGAAGCTAAACATTTAGAACAGAAATAATGAATAAGATTTGTAAAGTAATCTGGTACTTTTCAACTAATTTAAGCAAGTAAAGTCTCTAAAATTGATTGAAACTCTTTAAAATATAAACAGAATGCAATTAATTCCATGTCTTACTTTGGCTTTAGTATACTGGTTAAACTGACTAAATATATTGCCACGTATCAAAGATATAATTGCCTTGAATTAAAGGGAAGATTTTAATAGGGAAAAATCATTCATAATTTTTTCTTTTAAAAAGGCAATTGTAGTAATGTTAAATAACATTATATTTAAATCTTTAGTTACTTTTCATTTCATTTTTCAAATAAAAATGAATAATTTAGTTTCATTCTATAAGATTCTAATAAGTGAGGAATTTTTAACTATGTCTATGAAAACATCTATTTTATTTAAATCATATTGGTTGAACAATACAGATAAGCATAAATATATACAAAAAATGTTTAATTGTTCTAAGTTAAAACTAAACAAATAAAAACCTCTTTCCTGCATCAGCTTTAATGAATCTCTTATTATCACACTCATAAAATTTCCACTAAGTAAATTGCAGTTTATTGGCAAATTTATTATTTTATTACTAATTCCTTTCTCTTTTGCAATATTTTTTCATTATCCTTCAAACCCAAAATTTCATCCTGTTTTTGAAATTCAAATGTCTTCTTTTAGAACACATTTAGGCTGATATTTTAAAAGGAATTTAAATTACAAAATTGCTTATTGTAATACTTACTGGGCATTATAAAGGTAAACATATTGATCTAAGGTCTGATTAGCATTATATTTGATCCAATAGCAGATGAAAGTAGAACATAATCAACATTAGAAACTTTTTAAATATTGGGAATAATAT